>NC_072464.1:4302928-4602928 GCF_027596085.1 Anoplopoma fimbria | reverse complement strand
CTCTGACCCTGAGTTGAACTGAGCTTAATTGCCTTGCCAGTATGGCAGACTGTTTGTGTGCAAGTTAAATGAGCGATAATTAGGATAAAGTACAGGTATAAAAATGCACTTGTTTCTTCAGGGGCATAATGTTTATTTACGGATTCATCTTGTGATGAAGAAAGAAAAAAGAAAAGGAAATGAGTGTACTGTTAGCGTAGCTCCTTGATATGCTTGTTTGCATGGGAAAGTGTGGATTACTTTTATGTTTTTACTAGTTCAATTTAGACAAAGACAGGAAGGCTGCACTCTCACAGTGAAGTCATGAGAAAGAAAAAGGGGAAAAAAATGCCCCTGGGGTTAGCGCCGGGATTCTTATGGCTTCAATCATGCACACCATAATCGGCTCAAACTGAGGAGCAATCATTTTACACTTGCAGTCAAATGTGTCTTTGAACATCGAGGCGTGTGTTGACGTGAGTGCATTCTTCTCTCTCCGTTTGCTCTGTGTGTGTTTTGCATACTATGTGGAAAGTCCCCTGGCTCAAGATAACACGATTCTTTAACACAGTGTCATTACGTTAGTCTGATACAAGATCTTATCTGACCTCTGTTATTCCCTGCCACTCTTCCATAGCAATGGCCATGGAAAATGAATAGCCCCCCATCAAACGTAAAAAATGCAGCATATCACAAGCTTTGTCCTTTTCTTTTTTTCTCCACCATTTGTGGTCACGAGCGTGTCGTCAAAATCAGCAGCGAGGCTCTTCGGGCCTGCTAGCCGGCTGGCTGGTCCGCCTCCTTTACCTGACAGCTCCTCTCTTTCCTCTCAAGCGTGGCTCAGTGTTATCTGCACAGCTGTGTTAGCCCACATCCCCGTCCTATCCTCCACGCGTGAAGCTTGTGTTCCTCTTAGACCGTGAAAAGCCGGGAAACAATAGCAATCTTGTGTCCCATTCCCTGTTATCTGTCCTTCAGTCCTTTATTGAAATGGCTTACCTCATTTTCTATTAATTACACAAAAACAATGATTTTGGCCAAAGATGGGCTCCCCTGGCGATTCTGGAGTCCACTTAAACTGTCCTTTAATCTTGGTTATGAAGAGGGAACAATGAGGCTGTTGTGTTGCAGTGGAAGAGAGATAAAAAAAAGAAAAACAGCATTTAAATGAGACTGAGATAATATGCGAGCAGTCGAGCATTGACTCGTGCAAATATTTAAAATCTTGAATAAACGCACTATGGGTCTTTGTTATGATAAAAGCAATAATGCATTGAGTGAATGGATCAGTGGATGCTGTGTGTGTATGTGTGTCCATGTGTGTGTCAGCTTGAGCGTGCATGTGTGCAGGATTTGTGAGTGTGCCGGTGCATTGAAACTACCTGATTATTCTCAACAGGGGTGATAAAGCATTGTCCTTAATCCTTGTAACAGGAACTTTGCCTTTCAACATTTAGTTCCCCCTCTTTGGCGTTCTTTACACCCAAGGCCAAAACCAGGATGAAGGCCAGCATGCCTTCAGCGGGCCCTGAAGTCAGGACTGAAGTGTGGGTTGGAAACGGCACCACGTCCCTCACAAATCAATAAAATAGGAAACAAAGTTTGAATCTGATGATCTGAGGAGGTGAATGCTGAACTCGCTTTTGAGAAGTTGTTGAGATGAACTTGACACCCATCAGTTATTTAAGTTTTGAACAGCTGCCAGCTATAACAGCTTTTTGAGCAGACAAACAAGCTCCATCAACAAACAAAAAACTGTCTTTGTTTACCCCTCAAAAGTTACTGTGTTTGACTTTGGGGCTGAGGTTTTTAATTTTTGGTATTTAATTCAACTTCTTAACATGTCAACCTTCCGGCACAGATTCATGCTGTGCAGCCAAAACATTGTCTTAACCCAGAGGTTCTTCACTAGGGGTCGGGGGACCCCCAAGGGTCCTTGAGGGAGTTCCAAGGGGTCCCAAGAAAAATGGGGAAAAGTCCCATTTGTTTGATTATAGAAGTTAGCCCAATGGAAGTAAGAGTGACAAGTCTGATCATAGGTTTAACATTGCTTACTGTTATCTCCTCAACTGTAGTTGTCAACTACAGATGGAGGTCCCTGGAGAGAATCTTATTAAAGATCTCCATGTGTACATTTGGTGGAGTGTCCCTTTAATTTCATTTATCGGTTTATAGTGATGAGTTTCTGCACAGACAGACAAATTAATCTGTACAGCACTGCTCTGTCACCACATATTTTTGTGGTTGTTGACTCATGGCCATTTTACGAGATGTGATATTTGTGTTGTGACTAATCTACTTAAAGCTGTATAATGAAATTAGCCTTCATTTGCACTGCCCAGCTTTTATTTGCATCCATCATGCTGAGCCAAACTATTCTGATCCAGGCACAGAGAATGGAGTTTTGTTATGGCAAACATGCCATAAACCTCATAATTCTCATACATGGGATAATGTTAATTTGAGCAACGTTCTTAAAAGCCTGACATCAACTTGAATGTAAACTTTCTGATGAAGTAAAAGATATTATATATTAAATGCACAATTTTTTGCCTTTATGAGGTATGGATAGTGATCTTTACAGAACTTTAAACGAATCAACCTCTCCTAAGCACACCGCAGGTCCTAAGCACACCGCAGGTCCTAACCCCCCCGTCAGTGTGACAGCAGTAAACACTCTGAGTCATGCCTGTCTCTGGGCACATTCAGTATCACAGCTGTGTGATCCCAAGCTTCCAGAAGCCCTGGAGCCCCCAAACAAGCACCCTAAACACGCTCTTCAACAAGGAGATGTGTGTACGACTTTGGCTTTGCACTCAGTGAAGTTTCCAACTCCTTAAGGACTTTGCACACCAGGGGGCATGACCGATAAAGACACAAAAATAAGAAATAATCGCCTGCAAATATTTTGCAACAAAACTATTCCTACCGCCAGCGATACAAAACACATTTTTGAGAAAAGGTTTGTGAAGGCAGAGGACCAACTACCGGATCATACTGACCCACAGCAGCATCGGGCAGTCTGTCTGAGATAAACTGTTTTATAGCCTAAGCTACTATAAGCTATTTCATTCAGTTTCCTCATGAATTTTAGTTTCCTCCAGGGGACACTGCTTATATGTCTATGACATTTATTGTGAAAGGCAACCTTTATCAAGATTAAGAGGAGTAATAAAGTTATCTCCTTTGTTAAGACTACAGAGCCTCCCTATTGTTGCACACTAGAGTACACTTTGAATATGTACGTTCCACACAATGTGATTTGTTAAGGTCTTTATTTGTGGTGCAAAAACTTTCCCTGATTTGTGCACAGATTAATCCACAGAAATAGCCTCCCTGTATAAAGGCCTTTATGGGTAAACAACGGTGTTTTTCTTCGGACAGTGACTTGTCGGCCCCTCATTCCCCATCCACTCACATGCCCACACAATCCCCACCTGCTTGCAGTTGGTATTCCTCTGCATACATTCCGGCTGAGGGTGAATAAATATATAAAAGCGTTCCGCAGCTTTGGCACTGTTATTGACAATTAGATGGGCGGGGAGGATTTCAGTAGCTGCAGGGAGTCATGAAAGTAAAATGTGTGCCATTGAGGCCAAGTTAACGTCTTGGGAGATTAAAGTCAAAGTGTGTGCGAGTATACAGGGTGTACGTATTTGTGTGAATTAGGGGGAGTAAGTCAGACAGCAGGGCTTGGTTTGTCTCACTCCCACTCGGTAGGTTGCTGGTGTTTAGTCTCGGAGGAAGAGGGGGGAGGAAAAGTCCCGTGTCCCCTCCCTCTGTTGTGCTTATTAAACAACTAGAAGCATGTCAAAACCTTCAGGGGTGTGAAGACGCTTGTTCTTTGTGTAATAAAAAGGGGATGAAAATCAGATGGAGTACTGTTTTATTCAATGGTAATAAATTTAGACACTGGCAAAAATCAAATTGTAAAAAAAAGCGACCATCTGTTTACATCTTTTCTCTTTTTTTATTGTCTAAAAATGACTTTTTTCCCCAACAATGTCAGTCAAGAAAATTCCACTTTTAAAAGGTTTTACAAGCTCTGCTGATTTATTTTTCTTCTCCCTCTTTCTCTCTCTCACACACACACACACACACACACACACACACACACACACACACACACACACACACACACACACACACACACACACACACACACAAACGCACACACCTTATTTTCATTGCTTCTTCTGTCCACTGCCTGTCCATTTCCTCTCAAGTGTTTTAATGGACCCGTCCATCAGAAGGCATTTAACAGGTAACGTCTCTCCCGAACACTGACTGTCATTATGATTTGACGAGTTACTCTTCATTAACCTCAATAGGAGCTAATGATCATCCGTCCCTTACCCCACTATGTGCATTTGGTTAATTAATTGGTTCTGCTGCAGCCTGATGTGTATACATGTGGGGGGTCTATTCATAGAAAACACATCTCCGTAGATTTGGAACATATTAACTCACCTAATCTCCACAGGTATCAAAGCTATTTCCAGTGTGTTCTTGTCTGAATCTGCTTGTCGTCCTCCTTATTACCTGTCGCAGTGACCTACTAAAACTTTTCAAAGCAAAATATACATTAGTCTTGTTGGTATCAAGCATTGTTCAATTTTACAATTTTGATGCTTGCAAACAGTATGCATATATTCAATTCAATTCAGTTTATTTTGTATAGCCCAGAATCACAAATTACAAATTTGCCTCAGAGGGCTTTACAATCTGTGCACATGCGACATCCTCTGTCCTTCCCTCACATCGGCACAGGAAAAACTCCCCTAAAAAACCCCTTTAACAGGGAGAAAAAAGGAAGAACCCTATGGGAGAACGACAGAGGAGGGATCCTTCTCCCAGGATGGACAGAATGCAATAGATGTCATGTGTACAGAATGAGCAGCATAACAGTTCTTATAATACAACAAGACTACATTCAATGAATTATAGCCATGAAAATAAATAGAATTGACTAATAATAATAATGAAGTACTTATAATAACAGCAGGAGGCAATCCAGGTACCACAACGATTCATGGAAACCTGCAGAACGAGAAAGCAAAAGGGCTTCAGGGTGGAAGTAAAGCTAAAATGCTTAATGGTACAGGTAATAGTAATAGTAATGTGACTAGTAATAATAATAATGGTGGTAGCAGTCGGTGTCAGCAGGGCCGTAGCAGGATGCACGTCCACGGTCCAGGTACAGCCACGATTTATAGAAGCCTGCGAAGCGAGAAAGCACAAAGACTCCAGGGTACAAGCAAGTCAATAAGCGTAATAGTACAGGCAATAATAATAGTAATGTGACTAATAATGATAGTGGTAGTAGTAGTGGGTGTCAGTATATATAAACTATAGTAATATACTTCCGCATGAAAGCATACAAAGAAACTAAGCTAAGAGCCTTAAACTAAATACTTATGCTAACATGTGCTAACAGCAGAGGTGCAGTTTGAACTCTAAGGTTTGGGGTTCACAAAAATAAATTTAGAGGGGTTGTAATGTTTAGCTGTTTTACATGAAAATAAAAAAAACGGGTTACCAGCATGTGTATATACTTATCCTGACTAATATTCCCACTGAAGGATGGAATATTAAAGCTATATAAATTAAAGCTATTCGCATTTCTCCAGAAAGGAAGCTTGCAGGCACACTAAAGGACCGACCTGATATGAACCTTAGCATATATGTTTATACACAGTGAGCTGAAGTGTATATTGGGGTGCTGAGTGCACATATTTAAACTTAATGCGACTTGAGCGTCCGTCATTTTGAGTGCATTGTTTTCTACTGGAATAACCTGACAGCTGCTGTACGTGGTTTGTTTACATGACGTATTAGAAGCTAAGAAAATTGGAACAGATTCAGCATGGACGCAAAACGTCCTATTATTATTATTTTTTCTAGCCTTTTAGAATGCTAACATCTGCTAATTAGCACTAAATCATTAGTCCTCATTTTTGCAGGCGTTTGGTCAAATACTAAGGTATTATGTGACAGTGTGTGACACAAGGCTTTCACCAAACTGACATCGTTCGTCTAACTGATGAATGTATAGGTTTCCTGTCTGCTGAGGACAAGGTGACGGCATGAATACCAACTAGCAAACAGGACGTGTTTCCAGACAGTGAGGGAGCTTATTGTTTTGACTGGAACCACCTTGTCTTTTGTCTTCAGCTTGGTTTCTCCAGGGCAGATAAGCACTAAACACAGGTTGACAAACTGTCTCATGCGTCTCCGTCTCTCTCCCCTTCAGATCCAATCAAGGGACAGGCGCTGACGAGCGTGCGTCTGGCTTGTTGCGCCTCCTCAAGAGCGGGCTGCTGACTGATGGCTTGCATGTGTTTTGGATGTCAACTGGTGAGCCTTCCAAACAAACTAGTCGGGTCGACAGCAAGTGTTAACAAGCTGAAACCACAGACACTGAATTTACCTCTGCTGTGTTTTTCTTTGACTTGCTTCAAGTACAGTTGAAATGATGAGACTTTTCAGACACAAGTCATGTCATTTCACAGTGATGGAGCATAAATCTATATTTAATTATCTTGTTGAATGTAAAAATACATGCACAGATGGGAGGCCTCTCTCCACCATCTGACCACACACAATGCGGCTGCACAGTGTTTGCTTTTGATTATTATTTTAACATTCCTCAGCTTTGAATAACTGACTACTAAAAAGGTCCAAACGACCAATATTTTTCAAAAGAGTAAAACACAACGGAACATATCACAATAGGGGGTTAACCTGAGGTAGACACAACAGAACAACCACACAGTAAGTACACAGAATGACAAACAGTTAAGGGGACACTTTGGACTGTCTTTGCACTGGGACAGTCCCAGAGGACTCCTGTAAAGCTCAGGGGAGTGGCTTGGTGCTGCTCTTTATCAGTGGTGGGGAAGTTAACAAGAAGTACATTTGTAAAACCAACCAGATAAGTCAAGTTCACACTACACTAGTCGTCCCATTAATTCAGATTGTTGTTCCTGGTCACACTACATAACTTGCTGTCTTCCAATCGGGAGTCTTGAATTCATTGACTGACTGACTGTGGTTGATCAGAGCTCCCAGTGACCTTTTCAGCCCTTTCTTTCTTTCATTCTCCCTTACCTTCCTTCCATGTTCCTCTATTTTTCCCCTTGTTGTCTTTTCATTTATATTCCTCTACTTCGTAGAAATACTCTTTGTGCCTCATGAGGAAGGGTTATCTCTGATCTGTCCTTCTAAATTCCCTCTAAATCCACAGATTTCCAGCTGGAGGGTGACACACCGGCTGACCCCAGCCAAGATATTAAGGGACTTCTTATATTAATTTGAATTACAGTAATAGAAAAAAAAGACAGGAGGGACAAGAGGTGGGAAGAGACATAAGCAAAAAAGACAAAAAAAACAAGTAGGTAAAGTTGTCCTTATGTAATGTATTTGTATTTGTGCATTTGTGTGGATATGAACAAATAGGACGGTAAGTCATTCTAACAGATTATATTGACTAATCTCCTTAACGTTGCAGATAAGATAATTGAGCCATGTGTTCATCCTCCTGTGTTTTGACTCAGCCTCACCTCTTTGTGTGACTGATATGAATAGCAGCTACACCACTGCAGCTACACAAGTCATTTCTGTTGTTTTAATGTACATACTTGAGTCAAAGTCAAACATCAGTAAAACAAGCGATGAGGATATTTATGATTAGAGGGCTGCTTCCTTCTGCAACCAAGCACCCATCAAACTACAGCTGTATAACCAATGTGCCACTGTTAGCTTTAAATGAAGTCTTAATGTTTGACACAGAATTTATGAATTCTCTCTGTCTGTGCAGAGGGAGTGTGTTCCTCTGTGTGTGTGTGTGTGTGTGTGTGTGTGTGTGTGTGTGTGTGTGTGTGTGTGTGTGTGTGTGTGTGTGTGTGTGTGTGTGTGTGTGTGTGTGTGTGTGTGTGTGGAGAGCCCTGTCTCTCTGTGTGTGACAAGAGGTACATGCCGGGGCTCGCAGACGAATGAATGATTAATCTGCACTGCTTTGTGGGTAATTTACGTGTCAAGCTCTCTTCCTCTGCTCTTTGCTAACTGAGTTGTGTGTGAAAAGGCCTCCCTCCTCCTCCTCCTCCTTTAATCTGGGCCGGTCGGGCGAGCAGCGTTGCGCTGCTGTGTTTCAAAGTGTCTGCTTAGTGATTTATTGAGACTGATCAGGGAGTAACAAGAAGCAGAGCGACCTACAAAGGAGTTGTCATCCCTGTGCATGGTGCTGGAATAACATGGCAAAAACATTAGCTAATAAGAAAAAATAACGCCTATTAGAGGTTATTTTTATGCCGTTTTTTTGCGTGTGATTATACTGAAAATGCCACAAGGTCACACTGGTCTCCAGCTTTGATCAAGTAGACATAGGGAAAAATGCCAAAAGGAAATGAATAAAATTGCTATCATAAAACAACAACACAGGGCTGGATGCACATCTGTGTTTGAGCCACAGTATGATATGAAACAGTGCTCCACAATCATGACTCCCATGATTACTTCCTGTATTATTGGGAGAATAATTAATCACAGTAATTACTCACTTTTTTCTTCTCCTTACAAAAATATCCCCCATTTTTAACGAAGGCACATAAATGAACTAAAATCAGGATCAGTGCTCAAACTTGTGATGTTAATGCCAGCTGAAGGAGGGGATCCCATCCGTCTGCCTGCTCTTTGTTGCTGAATAAATACTTTTTTTCAATATCACTGGCTGCTGTCGGCGGTTAGCGTAGGTAGTTAAAAAATTGTTGTTCAAAGACAAACAGGCAGTGATTGAGACAGACGGACCAAACTGCCCTCCAGATGCAGACATAACCATTATGCACCTGCAGGAATGCACAGTTGAGATGATGTGGCAGGTAGACAGTACACTTGTGTGATGAGTTGTATGTCTTCACCTGAACATGCTGTCACTGTGATGAGCATGTTAAGAAGAGGGAGTTATTATGAAGGTATTCTAGACTCTAAGACAAAGATGAAGCCATAATACAAACCCAACAACTCCAAAAGGAACAGAGAAGAAACATTTCGAAAACAATACAGGACACATGCATGATGGAAGGACTCCTGTAATTATATGCACATGTATTTAACAAAAAAAAAGGGTAGGCCTTAGCTGTTAGCTTACAGCTCTGATTTGGCCTCCACCAACTCTTGTGGGAAATATTTGGCTCTGCCAATGGCTTCAATATTAACTCTAGTCACTTTGTCTGCCAGCTGTTTGTTGCTGGGCAGCTAGCGTATCGGTCCCAGGAGTCAAATACGTTTTATCCCAGCTCTCAGCGCCTGATACCAAAGCAACAGTGAACTGAATGTATCTGTTTGCAACTAATAAACGTTGTAAACTTTCATGACAGTTAACGACAGTCGCGCACTGTGTGGCCAGCATTACTAGTGCAATCTCAGCCTCTGTCTACTCCTCCCAGCTTCTCAAGTTTCAAACTCCAAGCTCTTTATTATTCATTTATTATTATCACAAGCAAAATGTTAATCGAAGACATAAAATAGTGCATGTACAAGTATAGAGTTTAAATATAATCATAAATAAATATGAAATAAAGTGATATTAATGTGTGGTAGATGGTATTTTAATGGATAAGCGGATATAAACAGGAATGTAGTAGATGTTAATGCATAATGATACGTCAAAGATATAATACATTTTTTTTATATATATATATATATATATATATATATATACATATATATAACTTAGTTCAGAATTCTAAATACTGATGTTTCAACGTGAACTAGTTTTGAATCTGTGTGAACTGAACTGAGAGCGAGCTCTTGTGAAGTGTAGACACGGTGCGTTCATGACATTTTAACTCAGCCTCTAGATGTTTATATGTGTGGCACGTGCATCTGTAGCTGAAATGCAAACTAATACGAGACAAATTGTGTCTATAACCCTGTTTGTGTCAGATACTGTGAAAGCTTGTTCACATGCACAGCATCGGCCTTTGATGTTTTGATTTGCACACATGCACACTCCACTGAATATCTGTTTAAATGATTACCTGTTTTCCTCGGGGGCAGCCTGTTATCTGCCGTGCTGGGGCACAGCTATGGCCTGAGCAGCGTGAGAGCCGGAAACGGCCGTCACCTCTCACCCGCGTCTCTCTATCTATCCCGGCTCAGAGCTGGTGTGAAAATATTTCACCTGAGAGAGAAAACAAGGTTATAAAAGAGTGGGCTGCAGTGCCACAGGATGGGCTAAGTTATTCTTCTTGCCTGAAAGAACAATACCGTCGCTGCCTCGCATGAAGAGGACTTGCTGCCAGGTTTCAGGAGGGAAAAAAATATGTGAGTCTATTCTGGTGTGTCAGTGTGAGAGTCCTAGGGGGCGCCATGGAGGGGCTTAGTGCTGTAGTTACTCCTAGGACAGCCATAGCACCCACCTGAAACCCCACAAAAATCACTGTTGTTGTTTATAACCTTTATGCCTTAAATACCTATATTTTACTGAGTGTGATGGTGACAGTCAAACTGTGCGTTCAAATGCTTTTTGAAGTGGGAGTGGGACATCATGGTGGGAGAAAAAGTCACGGAACGCCTCAACACTCCCAGAGCACATTGGACGAGGGCATATGAGTGGATTGGAGTGGAGCTGTTCCCCCCCGCTCCCCTACTCACAACCTGCTCTACTCTATATCACTCCATGTTCTACTCAGATTTCACCCTGTCCATCGCTCAATCCTGGCTTTAAAGCACCCTGCGTCACATTTTCATTACAGATGTGCCAATGTTTTTTATTTTATTTTTTTCATACATATGAAGCCCCCATCAAAGTTTTTCCGATGCAGCTTCAAATTTCTGTCGTCATATTTTATGATCATAAAAAAAATCTATCTTTACTAAATTCTTAATTTGTTTAAAGTGATTCATCGGAATGAATGAGTTTTTTTTCAATAAATCAACTTTCTATAATGAACATAGCTCATAAGTTATGCATGATTTTGTGATCTCAGAATTGCTGCTCGATTGCAAGCCCTACCCTTTTCATAATTGTGTGAAATTTCATGTTGAGGTTTGTTTACGTGTAAAACAGCTTGCAAGCCTTACATCTATATCCATGGAACTGAATATCTCACCTTGTGTTAAGACAAAACGACATTGTAAGCTAACTGGGGGTTACCGGGGGTTGGCCTATGTGCGCACCTGTAAACGTGTGTCTGGGGAGTTGAATTAGAAATTAAAAAGTAGCGACTGGCACATTAATTAGAAACCCAAAATTTCAGGGCAACCGTGCTAAAAAGTTGAGCAATCCCATAGCAGAGGAGACGGGGTAAGGGACAGTCACAACACATCAAGGAGCGATGACACAGAGCAGCCCTGACAACGCAGAGAGAACATAATAATATCAGTTCTGCTGCAAAGGGAGGGGGAGAACGCAAGGTTAGATTATTTTATCTGTCAGACGGACAGAAATGTCAAACCACCGGGGAGAGGAGGAGAAAAAAGATGTAGAGACAGGTTGAGGTTTGAGATAAGTGCAATTCTCGACTGACATTTGACGGGAAAGAGGGCAGGAAAGAAGATAAATAGATTTGAGATACAGAGACAGACGGGCAGACAGCAGCAGCAAGGTGGAGTTGATTTTAATTGAAAATAAATAAATAAATAAAATATCTGGCATATGATCACATACTATATGCTTATATACATGCTTCAATCTGCATTGGTGTGAAAATTCCCCACGGCTGTGCTGCTCATTTGTCACAGTCACAGAATGACTGACATTGTTTCCATGAGTATAAACAAACGGATTCCTCTTCATGATCATTATAAAGCCATTGAGGGAGACCTGGTGACGCCGTGTTATGACATGTGCAGCTCTCTTCCTGCCTCCTAGACAGCTGGAGTGGTGGGAACCTGGAAATGATGACCGGTCAGCGTTTCTGTCAGTGGAAAAAGAGGCCATTGTTATGTCAATCACTTTGGCATGAAGAACACATTTGTTTGACATTTGGCAAGCTGAGACATCCCAGGTTCCAGGTTATGTTCAGGGACTTATTTTAGGGTCACACTCAGTAGTAGTAGTTCCCAATAAAATTCAGTCAGCATCAGATGCATTTTTAAACAAAATCTGTATTGATACTGCCAATGAATGCAAAATAGAGGGATTTAGCGTTAAGCGTTAAACCCTTTTAGCGGTAACTATTCCGGATCGCGTTTTAAAGCTTTGATTGTGCTTAAAGCTCTGATCACCTATTAGTCTGGGTTTAACAGGGATTTTTTAGAAAAAGATTAAAGGTGAAAAGGTTGAATTGGTCCAGTCTTATAGTTTTGTCTACCCGCCAGCCCTCGACCCTAACTCTGCTAGCGACAATGGCATAAATATTGGCAGTGCAACTGGTGTTGGTTAGCTGCTTATTTAACACAGACTTCTTAAGTTTCATCTCTTACTTTTGCAGAGCACAAAGACTGATTGGAAAGTGCACACACATCCATAGTAAAACAACACAATACACATATTTATTGTCCTATTTCTACCTGTTCTGAAGAGTGAAGCCAATGATGAAGCTCCTTAAACTTTTATTCTGTCTACTGTTCATCAGGGGGCGACTCCTCTGGTTGTATAGAAAAATATGAGAAAATGACTCTACTTCTCTCTTGATTTATTCCCTCAGTAAACATGAGTTTATGGTCTTAATCTCTAGTTTCAAGTCTTCTTCAATACAGCATGATGTTTATTTAGGTAATTGTAGTTCTATATAGCCTACACCCTCTAAGAGCTGTTGTTATTGGGGTATCTGTCTGTCTGTCTGTCTGTCTGTCTGTCTGTCTGTCTGTCTGTCTGTTTATGGTTTTAACAGTGGGACAGTTGGTGCCTCTTTGCCCTATTATGCTTGGCATATACAGTTTGTGCATCATCTTTGATTTTAACCCAATAGAGACAGCTCTTGAAGGGTAAAGCCTATACAAGATAGAATGTAAGTTACTGTACATATTATAACTCCAGATTCTATGAGTATGTGTTTGTGCCCATCTGCCTCAACCTACGCCTGCAGAATAAATGCTGATTTTAGTACTATGGTCGCAATGCTGTTATATGTTGCAAGTGCAGACATAAGAGGGGCCTGCACAGGGCACAAGGGTGGGGAAACAATTTTCATAACTGCGCGAAGGGACGAACCCCATCAGCAACAGCCGGTAGAAGTCTAGGCCGACACTACCAGATCTGGAGTTACATTACATTACAGTCATTTAGCAGACGCTTTTATCCAAAGCGACTTACAATAAGTAAGTTCAACTACAGTAACATCCCTTTTTGATTCAAATAGACACTAAAGCGCCTGGGCCCTTAAGGGCTAGGCTACCTTGTGATTGACAGTTTGATCTGGGTGTTATCTGTGTTTTCGTCTTACTACTTTAACCCATTCACAGTGGATTTAAGTTCATGAAAGTTTTAAATATATTTTTTACTTCCACCCTCTCATGTCAATTCTGGTAGCAAAAAAACAAGATGGCAACAGTCAAAGTCCAAGATGGCGACGGCCAAAACGCCGAACTCAAGGCTTCAAACCAATAGGTGAGATCACGTGACTACTTTCATTTCTTATAAACTATGGATTTCCCTTTAAGGTTAATTTATCTTTCAACTTGCAGGATGACATCACCAACATTGTTAAATGAAGGAGTACATGGACGGTCCAAATGACGTCAAGATATTTAACACAGGCTTCTGTCATCTTTTTCTACAACATATCACAACTCTATTAGCCTTTAGAAAATAAATGTCATTCTTCATTTAATGTGTAGCATACAACCCAAGGCCCTGATCACCTCAGATGCACAGCAGTATAAACTACAAAGTACTTACATGGCTCTCAAAAGCTCGTGATTAACTATATCTCCTCCTTGTATTTTCTCAAAGGCACCCTCTGGCTCATTCTTTCTCTTTAAACGCAGCTGAATAAAAGGCAAGTTAAATACTGGGTGTCTAACATGTAATTGTACTTCATTCGTCCCTGCTCTAGCTGTCTAGCTCTCTCTCTTTGTCATCATCACTGTTTGTCTCTTTCTATCTCTCCACTCTCATTTGGACCTTTTGAGGACATTATAGAGAGCTCACCGAGGACCCAGAGCGCCATCGATTTCCACCTGAAGTACAGATGACTTGTCAGCAGGGTGTCTGTCCATAATCACGACAGGGTTTTGATAATAATAATGATTGCCGTGGTGAATAACAGGCCCTGCGTCTGGTGGAGGCCATCTCTGCCGGGGAGCCGAACACAGAGACAGCTCAGCTGGCCTGAGTGATCACAGATGCTGAACAGATTCCTGCTTTTTCTCTCCATCATTAAGTCCTGTGGCGGGACATACCCAACGTATGCAACTGTGGATCGCATTTATGTCTACTTCCAGCAAGTTCACACCAAATGTGTCTGCCTTTATTTTATGGTTACTTTGGAGAAATGATAACTGAGGAAGGGTGAGAGAATGGAGACAAACCATTGCCCTCACCAGTGTAAATGAATATGAATATATTATTCACATTTAGAGTAGGCGATACAGCAAGGTATGCTTTAAGGCACATGTGTCAAACTCAAGGCCCGCGGGCCACATCCGGCCCGTGAATGAATTATCTTTGGCCCGCATGATAAAATCTATTGACTATTAGAGCTGGCCCGCCGGTATATCGCACGCACCACCAAAATACTACAAATCCCACAATGCACTGTCCGTGTGTCGGCACGTCAATCGCGGGCCTCACAGTCTGTATTACATACCACTTGTGTCAACTTTCAACTATCCCTCTCCCCAAAAAATGGCTAAACGAAAGGTGGAATTTGAAAACAGGAGCTTTCAAGACAGGCGGGAGGCACAGTATATGTTCGCGGATGTAAAGGGCAAAGCTGTGTGTCTTCTGTGCGGAGAAAGTGTGGCTGTAATGAAAGAATACAACATAAGAACAGACATTTTCAGTTTTTAATGTAGTTTCATTTTTGCATTTCTTTTCTCTTGCTACTACAGGACATTTGATTTTTCTTTGAAGTAAATTATTTTTGGCTGTTGTTTGCCTGTAGAAAATGTTTTCACTTGAAATTACTCTGGAAAAACTGCAGATAGAGCCATAAGCAATTAATGAAACTGATTTTATTACTTTTATTTTTATTTATTTATGTATTATTTATAATTTTTATTTCATAATTAATGTTGTTTTATAGGCAATACTCTATAGGCCTTGTTAGTTCCAGGTTCAATATGTGCACTAAGGTTCTTTCAATAAGTTTTCAATAAACGTTGAACCCATCTGGCCCTTGACTTGTATCAATTTCTTTATTTCGGCCCACTGTGTGTTTGAGTTTGACAACCCTGCTTTAAGGCATGGCTATCTATTGATTGACAAGCCATGGTCCTGTCTTTGGCTTGGGAACTTCAAAAAGGTACAGAATTTGATAATCAGACCATTATAGCAAACTATTTGCTCTGTAGAAATGTAGTGGAGTAATGTCTACCTAAGAAGATGTTGAAGTCAATCTCTGTCTTTGTGTTTTAAACCTAGCTTATTTTTGCTTTGTTTATATAGCATACTTTTAGTGTATGTTTTTGAATGTTGGTGCATGTGAGCGCCCCCCATCTGGCCAGCTCACTGCCGCCGATAATGTTGTCCCAATGGACGGCATTGTTGCAGAAGAGTAGTGCCCACCCGCTGGCCCGCATTAGGTAAACACTGTTAGCTCCGTCAGTACCTTTTGCATGCATACTGTTAGCACCGTTAGCACTGTTAGCTGTGAGTTGTTTGCTCTGCTATCACCATAGTGGAAGTTGTTGAAGGGCAAGAGATGTGCTTCCAATCTCGTATTTAGCACCTTTAATCCTTTCACAGTGGGGTTTACTGGACGTAAACGTTAATTGTTGTCACGGGTGTGGTGTGGACCCAGAAGCAGTGCGGCAGGACACGGAGTAGAATGCAGCAGCTTTATTGAAAGCGTAACATACAGCAGACAAACAGGCAGGGTCAGACAAACAGGCAGGGTCAGACTCACGTCATGAATTCCTATAAGGAAACGCCAAGCCTTCAGGGAAACAGGCAAGGGATCAGGCAGACGGAAACCAGAGGAAGCGGAGGCTATACTCGTGGTCGGGGACAGAAGGCTAAGTCGGCTAGCCGGGGCAAAGGCAAGGTAGGAATCTGGTGGTCGGGGACAGAAGGCTGAGTCGTTGACCGGGGCACAGGCAAGGCAGGGAGTCCAAGCAGGCAGAGTCGGCAACAGGAAGTCAGTCCAAGGGAAACTGCTGGAAGGTCTGGCATAAATGCGGCGAACGATCTGGCCGCGAGCGTGTGACTGACTGGGGTTTAAATACTGAAGGGAGTAGGTGCAGCAGAGTGAGCAGGTGAGAGGGATTGTGCTGACGAGGTGGGTGTGGCAGACAGGTGCACTGACTAAGGCTGATTAGGTGAGTGAGGGATGGTGTGGTGAGAGAAAGGGGCTGGGCTGTGGCTGACTGTGAGCTGGGAGTGGCCGGAGTGAAAGAGACAGAGTGACAGGGGAGTGAGAGGGCTAATGACAGGAGTGTATGGAAGAAGAACTGTCACATTTGTAGCATTTTGCTCACTTAGGAATAGCTTAGCTCCACCCTCAAGTGTCCCTTCTGGCTTGAAAACCGTAGTCCACAAACTAGTGGGCGTCACTTTGACTATGTCCACCTCTTATACAGTCTACGGACAGAACATACAAAGGACTTTCAACCAAGAGGCCGGTTTTCAATACTGCCTGTCCCAAAGTGTTGTTATGGTTTTGTGACCCAAAGGTTTTTGATGTTTCTCCTTAACCTAACTAAGTGGTTTTGTTGCCCAAACCTAACTTTCATTTTGAAATGTAATGTCCCAATAAAAAGTTGTTTCGAGCAATACAATAAACGGAGCTATGAATATGTCAAAACCAGTCCTGTTCCGGACTTTTGTAATTAAAGATTAGATCATATTATATCTTGTTTATAATTTCTTATTTATTTATTGACAACTTCACTGCAAAAGTTTTCTCATTAATGGTTAATATAAATAAAGATAATTCATTCATTTGTTGATTCATTAAGCCTATCTCTCTGTGTTGTATATTGGAAAGTGCGATGCTCTCAGTGGACTTTTTAATGCTTACTGCACAATCGTCAAGTTACTGCCACTGGTGTTTTCCAAAGTTGCCCATCTAATGAGGATGACTCTTTTATGTTCTTAACGTGTTTTGTAATCAGTTATTTTGCAAATATTTGTCAAACACGGGAGATGACTCTCCACCCATCCGTGCATTTCACTCAGCAGGAAAGGGTGGGATGGATACAGACATCTTCATCACCAGCCCAGTGTCAATTAAGTAAAAAAACACCTATGGGCCGATCTACAGTTGTGTTGACCCAAAAGTCACGTCTTCCTATGGGTAAAGTGCCCTCTATGCCTGATATCCTGTCCAGCCCTGCTCTTAATAGTGATCTGTAGCTGCTACACTTCATTTTTTGTTATGAAAACACCACCCAAATATATATTCCAGATCAGATTAAATCACACAACATGTGCAGGTTTGATCTTGATCCTGTTTCCTTCTAGTATCTACAGCAGCGCTCTCAATAGGGGCTTACTGTAAACAGCATCTTGAGTGTTACTACTTGTTGAGCAGTTACTGACGCTTGTTCCTCCATTCAGTGTTCTAGTTCTACATTGTTCTCTGTTGTGTTTAAGTCACACTTTGGCAGGGACTTCAACAATACCAAGTGACAAGGTTGCCCATATTTCCCTGCTCCCGGCAGCACCTGAACAGCCCCGCAGTATTCTCGAATGGAAAGCCAGCCTCACTGTTTACAGCCCCCGTGTGACAGCACTGAAGGGAGAACAATGGCATCTATTGTGGCACAGCACAATGCTCCTTTAATATGCTTTGACAAGGCGCGAGCAGTACAAGCGATGGCAAAGCATCTGGGTTGTCACTGAGATTATTAACGACGGCACTGTGTAATTGTGTTATTCCCACGCTTTGTTTGTCTCCAGTGATGACGTGTTGCTGGTAACAGTATTGATAGAAGTGAATGTGTGCATACCTGGATTCTGCGGAGTTTACAAAACATCCTGAACAGATCTGAGGTCAGAGATGTCTGAGTCTGGAGCTTAGAGCTAATACCAGCCTGCATTAAGAGATATTAGTGTGACACTTCCTACATTTCACAGCGATGTGTCATGCTGCATGTCGTGGTTTGTAGTCCTAGAGGTGCACAGCTCAGGAATATGTGATGTATTCACACAACCAGACCACCCACAGAGAGCATGCACTTTAGGTAGTAAGTAGGATAACGTTAGCAAAACACAGCTAATAGCTACTTGCCATTGCTGCATGATAATTTGTGAACATTAACATCAACAGACCATAACCAAAAAGCATGCGTCTGTGTTTCCACCACTGTGTCTGCTTTGAATATGTCAACATGCATAATGTGCGGTGTAACATCACATTATCTGCCGTCACTGTGTATTACAGAAGAAGTCTAGTTCCTGATGACAGTGTGGCATTATACAGTGAATCAGCAGGTTGACACAAACAACAAAACAACTTAGTTCGGTTGTGGAAAAATATCATTGTTTTGTATTTAAATTGCACAAAAACTAAGTAATATACATGTAAACAATGCAACATAAATAAAACACGTCACAAACGTCACTTCAAAATAAGTCAACAACACATATGCAGAGTCCTGCTTATGTTTGACCTCCATCATTTCTAATTTTTTACATTCTGTGTATCTCTGCGCGTGGCATAAGCAAGCCTATTGGTTTACATTGAAGTGTGTTCGGACTAACTGGCGTGAAATTACCCGAAAAATCAAAAGAAAGCTGTTGTGATAGCATGCAAAATTAATTCAAAATTGGGATGTCTTTCATTGCCATGCCGATAAGTGAGACCAGGCATGCCAGGGCCATTATGTACAATGAAAATGTTAGGAATACATTTAGACCGGGTTTACTGTCCACTCCTTGAAGCATGACTGAGTGGTTTGCAGGTGCAAAAGATATGAAGTATCATTCAGCAAATAAGGTGAACCTGACTCAGATTCTGCCGGACTGCAGTGCCATCAAGCAATGCACTGTGTTGGCCAGTCAAGTGCAAGTGAAGTTTCCTGGTGGATTACTTTGAAACTATTATCTTTACTGCTTATCTTGTGACTGTAACAACAAAACTTCCAGAGATGTGAAATTCTTCGTCAAGACGTCATAAACTGCTGTGCAGTTTTGGCATCGGATGAGCCTTCAAACTGAAACGAGACTTCATTGGGCCAGTTCACCAAAAATGCAACATTCAAACTATGATTTGCAATTAAAGATCAATTTTCTTGATTTCCATTTGAGTTGGAAAAAAAGTGTTCTCATGACATTTTGGCCTTCATGCCTTCATCAAGACCAACTTATAGAGACACAAGCACTGATATGTTATGTAGACCACACCCTAGTCACACATCTGATGGCGATTACAGTCCTGTTCCACCATTGGCATGAGAAAAAAACAAACACTATATCGAATGACTTCAAACTAAATTACAAGAATGACTATGTCTCCCACGATGACATTTCAAACTTACATTAAATTATGGTTATGTACATGAAGAAATGTAAAAATACACAGACAATCTTGAATACATACAATAGGATAGTTACATAGCAAAGGTTAAACATCGGCTCTAGATTATCATAATCAACTTTATCTAAATATCCAATAAGAACAGACACACTACAGAAACCACAAGTAATAATCTGTATTCAGTCCATGAGGTGACAGGGTTCTAGATAGTGGATCCAATAGTGTTCCCTCCTGGAAAATAAAACATCCAAATGACCTCATCTTAGTGAAGTGACCTTTTCAGTCCCAATAAGAGGAAATAGGTTTCAGATTCAATGAAATAAATTGCCCTGCTACTGGATAATTCATGTTTTTGCATCTAGTAGTGCTACTACAGGTTTTGAGTGCACTACTCGTCTTTACAACATATGACTTACCACAAGAGCAAGTGGTTAGATTAATGAGCGGCTTGAATTTAATATTATATTATTTTTATAACGTTGAAGCCTCAAATTAGAACCAGCTGACCTGCATGGACAGGAGAAACAGTAACCGTTAACTACATTTAATGTACAAAAAGGCAGAAGTATTGACTATAAACAAGTCAGATAAATGGGAGCTTAACACACTTTAATACTTTAATCACAGCATTTTCAGTCAGAACAATCAAGTCGGAAACTAAAGCTACTGAAGCACGTCTGGTGTAATATCAGCAAAAGGTGACAGACATTTACATCTCTGCCATGAAATGCAGAAACACATGGCATCTGGCTTTGAAGGTTATACAGCACACTGTCAGGCATGGCTGACTGCCACCCTCTGAAAAAACATACAACACTGATTAAAAGATTTGTTTCCCAGGAACCTTGAAATACATAAGCTGTACATACATAAGTATGGATGGAAACTTGTGTGTGTAATGTGAGTAGCCCCTTTGCTCTTTATATGTCTAAAGTCCCTCGGTAGTTCCTCTGTAGCCCCTTGGTCTCTGGGAAGATGAAATGCTTGTGCCTTTCCATCTGAAGTCCCTTTCAAGGAGTACATTGGATAAAACAGAGTGTATCTAACTTCTATGGTCACACTGTGATGTAAAGTGGTGGATCATTGAACTGAATTCCATGCTGAGAACCAGCTTTCTGCCACGCAGGCAACATGTCTGTTTGAGAGCGGGGAGTTGTGTTTGTGTTTGAAATGAGGTTGTGACAACTGATTATAATTAATTTACAAAGGATAAAGTTAGTTTTTAAAATCCCAGGTTAAGGTTTCTATTTCAGTTTTTAGTAAAAAAAAATCCAATCCAGCAGCTATCACTGCCTTTTACTATCTTTCATCACCGTCTGTTTTAATAGATGTCAATTGGTGCCTGGGGGCAGATGAATAAACGGCATGTACCCAAAAAGTCATTTGTACACCATTTCCTCAAACACAAAAGAGATCATTTATACAGTAACTGTGCTCAGTGGAGGTTGGGTCGTCCATTATTCACAAGGTTGGTGGTTAAATTCCCGATTCCTTCCGGTGCACATGTCCAACTGTGCGTGAGGGAAGCTACATCCATACTTTTACGTTTATGTTTAAAAACGAGGTTTTAAAACGAAAAAGATCTCCGTCCACACATGCGTGTCAGCATCGTTTTCGAAATGATTTCCGTACAGACTAGCTCGCCTGAAAACAAATATCACATGACCATTCAGGTCATTGCCGGTGTAAACAGGAAGTGCATTGGTTGCTTGGTCACAGAAAAAACGGTCGTGCTTGATACTTAAGAACTTCCTCTAAAATCTTCCTCTATAAACTCAAACAGACACATTTCTTGGAAGGTTTTAGAAGTTTTATTTTTCATACTTACTTACAACGCTGCAGGTCTAACTCTATCTCTCGCACACAGACATCAAGGTTACTTTAAAATGAACAGTTACTAAAAGAAGTTTACTAGATTATGGGTCCAAACATTTGGTTACACGCGTCTCTCACTCGTTTCCTCTCGGCTTCGTCGTTGTCTGTTCTCTCACTCGTAGCTCTGCCGGTGGCATTTATTCTTTTTTTCCTTGAACTTCACAATAGTTCTGGAGAACAAAATAAGCATTAATTAGAAAAGGAAAGTCCTCTGTTTTCTGTCCAGCACCCTCCTCAAAGCCTCAAACCGTGACCGCAGAAGTCCGTTCCGTAGTGCTGATAACGCCGCTGGACACGCCGCTTTGCTAATCGCTCCAATAACAACTGCTTCCTCTGCATGTCGGCAGTAGTGGAAATATAAAATGCAGAATTTAACTGCACAACAGTTGCTAGCAAAGACAGCAAGGTCAGCAATGCCTGTAATCAGTTATATAAAGTGATATAAAAGTCCATGTTGAATTAACCTGGTAGTCGACCGGTAATAAAGGCTATTGTTGTTGTTCTCTTCCTGAAAAGGGTCACGTGGTAAAAGCGTGACGAATCAGGAAAGGACACATCATGACTGCTAAGACCCAATCAAACAGCGAACGCGGGTGCCTACGTCATGGTTTCCAAACTTCTTTGTTTTGGCCTGTCCACACTATCAGGGGAACCTAGCGTTTTCAAACTTATCCGTCCTCGGGAGCGTTTTCAATCTCCTCCGTTTTCGCTGGCCTAAAACTCCGGCCTAGTGTGGACGCTCAGTGTAAATGAAGCAAAAGATATGCATTTTCAAATGAAAACGTAGTAGTGTAGACATGGCTTGAGACACTGGACCTCAAGTTGCTCCATGAAGGGTTCACAGCAGCCCACTGCTCCTTTATGCTTAGGATGGGTTACATGCAGACAACACATTTCATGTAATGTATGTGATAATGTTTACGTTTTTAAATAGGATGTGTCTTTTTTTTTTTTTGGAGGTTAATTCCCATCCAGGCACCGCAATGAATGTTCATAAGAAATCTTGTACGCAATTGGTTGACTGCTTTTCATTATTAGTGATAATTTCACCCACCATCCATCAGCTACTAATCAGAGTCGTTAATCTTTTTGTCCCAGCCAGCCAGATCCTCAGAGAATTTTCTTTCTACCGGACAACACCCGCCAGAGGCTCGTGTTTGTGACATTGCAAAGTGAGCTGAACATTAGCTAGCTCCGTAGTGCTAGGTGAGCTGGCAACGAGTTTATATGCAGGCTTCATGGTTTGGTAAAAAGAAAATAGTTCCTACATAATGCTGCTCACAAAAAGGTCCGTGGATAACCTTTAGTAACCAGATAATTTAGAGACATTGCTGTTGAATTTTTCTGTTATATTCTTTGGCACTATGAGTGCCACAAGCCGAGCATCATCTACTTCCATTATACTGGAGAGAGGGAAGACATTGCCATAGCCTATATTTCCAACACTCTGCAACTGACCCAAAAACAATAACGTTACCGGGCTGACGGGACTGCATTTCACATGAGTTTTAAGGTTACATTTTACGATATCACGTGAAAAGGAAATTGGTTGCTCTTGCGTGTCCCAGCAACCAGGCTTAACTTGGCCAGCCTCAACTCCACCCACATTCCACCTGGTTGCTTATTTTTGGATTAGGATGTGTTACGGTCAGAATTGCGATGTGTAGAGTCGCACACTCGGAGCTTCATTTTGGCTCTTCAGATCTGATCACCATGCAGGCACAATCAAGATAACGAGAACTCATTTTAATCCAAGGTGTAAATGCAAAGACCCATGGTCATTGTCATGATAATGTATCCACAGGCCTATTATATATTAACACTGTACTGGTACTTGGTCTATTTGACTGTGTGTATGATTTGTAAATCTTTCTCTCTGCCTCTGTAAAAAACTTTACCCGTTTCATTGACATGGATCATTTTTTGTGTCCCTACATGGGCTTAGAATTATTAACAATAAACTTCATTTGGACCTCTTTTCTCAGGTATCATGGTGCTGTATACAGTCTGTTTATGTGGTAAATGAATTGTGTGTATTTTAGGAGACTTCCTCCTGTCCTTGCTCCTCCGTCCTCCAGCCCACGCCCTGGAAATTGATTGATGTCCGCATTCATCGAGGATGTTCCGATGCCTTAAATGCATTATGGTGTAGATGATGAGTGAGAGAAACCACAGGTATTCAATACAGTTTATTTTTTTTTGTCTTTTTGACCAGACTTAAGTAAAGGATAAAAACAAATATTTGACTATATGGCTAACTGCAGGAGTGTTGACTCATTGGGCTTTTTGTGTAATATTTTGTTGAAATCAACTCCTGCATCATCGTAGCTGTCTGTGGCCCATGATTGCTGTATTTCACCAAAGCGTTCTCTTTTTCTCTCCAACTCTGTCTTTGGAAAGTCTATCTTCCTTAAAATGACTCCCGGAGGGAAGATTGCCGCTGCCATTTGCAGGACATCTGTCCATCTCGACTCTCACAGTGAAAGCTTGACTCAATAAACCGCTCCTTTTCAGTCCACCGCTCTGTACAGGCACAACAACCAGCCCCAATTTATCAAAAAGATTTCACACCATGGAAAGGTTTGCTCTCATAGTGCAGCCTGGGCAAATGCAGTGTCACTGGCCTTGTTGTGGAGGTGACAGAAGGTAGACTGATCCTCAGACACTTATTCGGCCTGTCTGTCTGTTAGTCTGCTGGCTCGCCTCTCCATCGCTTTGCATGCCTGGCTTCAATCTCCTGCAGTAAATAAGCACCCAAACAACACTCCCTCCTCCCTGCACACACACACACACACACACACACACACACACACACACACACACACACACACACACACACACACACACACCCTGCTACGCCACTATGCCTGCCAGGAAGACTTTTTTTTTTTTCTTTTGTTCTGTGATGTATGCCGTCACTCCACCCTATTATTACCTCTGACTGTAATAGGCACCTCTGTTCCCAATCAAGTTTTTACTTTCTGCCGGTGAAAGAAAAGGGTTTTGCAGCAGACACATTTTATTCCTTGCACACACGCAGAAATGTCTGCCGGTGTCATCCACTTTGGCTGCCGGCCTAGCTCTCCCAGATTGTTCACACAGCACTTTTAGCACTCATAAAGGCTTGCACTGTTGCCAGAATGCTGTCAGAAGGTTCACATGAAGCCCTGTGCTGTTATTGTGAGCTGCAGGGTGGATGGTAGGTGGTCTGTCTGTACTCAGACTCATGATCTTCACCAAAGAATAATGCATACTTGTGCTTGAGCGGCAGCAGATTGATAAGAGATGGCCTGGCAGAGGGGAAGGGGGAGGGACGACGAATGGAATCCAACGCGCATTGTTTCGTAATCTTGCTTCTGTCGCGGCTCCCTGTGTGAATTATGTGCTCTCGCCCTGCTTTTTCTTCATGCATCTCTCTCGTTCTCACTCTTCCTGCCATTGTCTGTCCCTCTCCAGCACGTCAAGGTGTTAGATGATGTTTACATAAATCTTTCTATCTTTCTGCAGGGTTGATGCAGCGATTGTGAGATGATGCTGTTTGACAATGTGCTCACGGATGGAGAGAAAAACAGAGCAGGCTGAGATAATCAACAGGGACAGGGGAGGAAATGGGAGCCTAGTAACCCTGCAATTGTTTCTCAGTTTTCTCCCCCTGTTATCTTTGTCACTCTCTGCCTCTCTCAGACACACTCGCCCACGCTGCCACAACCTACGCACTAAAATCCTAATTTTTCTCTACTTAAGCCTCATTGGCTGTGGACTGGTGTCCTCCTGGGGTGTCTCAACAAGTTGCAAACACTACATTGACATAATCACCTTATGAATTTATTAAAGTTAATGATTAACAAAGAGTCCCGTTTACACACCCACATATGTAACAAAACATATCTTTAAAGACCATTTTCTTAAAGAGTTTTTTCTCCGACTCTGATCCATGAATCTCCACTTCAGTAGAACGACCAACCTTTCCAGTTTCATTCCTATCTTTATTTTTGAAGGTTTTAGCAGAGGGGTTTGTTCATATATCATTTATAGCGTGATTTATGCATCATTTAAACAGACATTTATTTTTTATGGTTGTTTACAGTATTTTCTGATTTATAATAGAAACAAAATTCCCTCTGAAAAAACATTTGACTCTAATATCTCAACAACATGAAACTTGAATTAGAACCTGCCTTTATCCAATGTTTAGATTTCTGTTGTGGACATGCATGAACTTTAGCACATATATAAAAAGAAAATGCCTCTTTTGCATTATCAAACAAAACATTTCAGAAAACTTGTAAGACTGAAGTCACTGTCCCAGCTCTTTAAAAAAAATATGCTAGAGGTTACATGGATGAAATGCAATCTGTTAAGTGGCCAGTGTAGATATAACAACCACTGTTCCACAGTATGTTCTAAGAGCTCTTCATTCTGGATGATTATTTAGGCATGTCCCGATTAACCTGTACACAAAATAAATAGCTGAAGGGCCCTTATTCTCCTCCCACCTACTGCCTTCTACGCAGTGTGTGTGCGTCCTGCCACCTCCATGTTTCCATTAAGGCAATTGCCAGTCATTAATTAAGAAATGTGCACTATTTGAGCACAATATAAACTTAAATAATAGAAAAAAAACTAAATTTCAACAGTGGGTCTGCAGAACACAGTCACAACATTAGCTATTCCTGCAGGAAACGCCTTCATTGATGTTGTTCTTTAGTGGTGACATTAAAAACATTTTTAAACATAAACATATCACCACAAACCAACCATTAGGCTTTTCGTCTTGTCTTTTGTGTGTTAAAGATTTTATCTAGTGGGGAAATGTTTTTTCACAGGTAAACTGTCATGTCATTCCTGCAAAATCAATAGCAATCACAATAGGATCAAAATGATCTAAGTAGCATTTTTTTTGTTCACCTTTCAAGTGTTTTCGGTCGGTCGAGCCTCAGGAATATTTCAAAAAAAAAGAAAAAATATATATTTCCAAGAAACAAGACTTCAATCACTAACATTGGCGAAGAGGATATGATTTGAAAAGGGATTCTCCTTGTACATTAGGACATTGTTGATGTTAGAAGTGTAGGAGAGTGGAGGCAGCTATGTGGCTGTGGTGGTTTTTAATAAAACCACATTGGAATCAACAGGGCTTTTGTAGTCAGACAGGGTGAAGATAAATGTTGCAGGGACACCACATTCATCTGTCCTACAAATAACAAAAGATACTCTTTTTTCAAAACATATTCTTTGGTGTGATATTAAAGCAGTTTTTTGCACCGAGGGTAATATAAACCTAAACTTGATATCTGTGAGATCAAATGTTGTCTCACATTACAAATGTGCACAATAGTAGAGCAAGACTGTGCGAGCTACAACTGTACAAGTAACACAGCCAAAGAGTTTGAGGGCAAAGCGAGAGAACAGGAAAGTGAGTTTCAAAATGTGGGCATCCATCTGTGTACGCTCGCTAGAGAAAAACACTTGGAGGCCCAACTGCTGAAATGGAGGCCAGTTTGACCCATATTCCATTAAACCGCCCACTCTGGCTGTGCACTGTATTGGCAGACATGGGCCATTGCTCGCAGAGTGCCCGAGCGAAGGCTGTGATTAAGACACTATTATTGGACAGGCAAAGATTGGATGGTGACGGCAAAAAAAAACCAAAACATAATCAATACTGTCATCTTGGCCCATTCTTTATTCACTCGTTTGCTCGAGTGCTGGACAAAGTGCTGCCGTCTCGCTAAAATAGTCTTATATGTCTTTGGTTATGACTTCCCTGGCATATTAAGTCTCATTTGTCTCTGCCAAAGAACAGGAGGACTAGTCTAGAGTCCACGGGTCAGCAGATGATGACGTCAGAGCAAGCCTTCCTTTTGACTGTATTCAGAGTAAATCGCATTTACTTTCAACTGACAGCTTTCAACTGAGTGTGGCATGAGAATGGGAGTGTGCAGGGAACAAAAAAATAATCCTCAATTGGCAATGATTCAGTAATAATTAAATTCAAGCTATTGTTTGAAATGGTTTTACGCGTCCTTGTTGAGACACCACAGGCAAACACATGAAATGCCAGAAAATGATATAATCACGGCCAGCACGTAAGGCTTTTTGCCGGTTGCATCTACAGTCTATAGGCATATCTATGGGTTTCTCCCGTTATATTTTTTAATCCTTCACAATTCATTTTGTTTGTACACCCTCTGGCGCTTGCAGAGCACATTGCAAATAATAAAACTAAATATCTAGATAAATATATAGATAAACTAAAACTAACTACTGATGTCAGTTTTGGATGTCTCAGTTTCCACACATTCTAACCTAACTAAGTGGATTGTTGCCAAAAACCACTTAGTAAGGTTAATGATAAGGGCATAGTTGGCATTAACTTGACTGATCAACGACGTGCAACTCAAGTTGCTTGCGTGACAATTCAGATAGAGTTTCAAAGTAGATTACTATACTTTGTGATTGCTGTTATGAAATAAGTAAAAGCCTCACGAGGGACAACTGACACCAGGTCCTAATCAGTCAATAAATATACAGTGGGTACGGAAAGTATTCAGACCCCTTTAAATTTTTCACCCTTTGTTTCATTTCAGCCATTTGCTAAAATCGAAAAGTTTTTTTTCGCATTAATGTACACTCAGCAACCCATCTTGACAGAAAAAACCAGAAATGTAGAAATTTTTGCAAATTTATTAAAAAAGAAAAACTGAAATATACATGGTCATAAGTATTCACTGTAGCTATGGCTCTTTGAAACAGTTTCAACAAACTGCTAGTAAGATTTGAACAACAGTTGCATGTGGAAGTTTGTGTTCTGTCAGTGAGTTCATGTTGTTATTGGATACGGTATATGAAAAGTCTAATGAGAACAAAAATGTGCAGGGTGAAGGAAGCCCATGTTGTCTCAAAAACACACTGACAGTGAGAGATAATATTCCTGCTTCCTGCTTTGGCAGCAAGTAGCCAGAGGCAGATAGAAAGCTGAATGCATTGGGGTTGAAAAAGTCAAGCTTTTGTAGCCTCTTTCATTTGTGACTCACAAAATCTCTCTCCAGCTTTGCCTCGCCTCGTGCCGTCTAGTGTTTGGGATTCTGTGTATTTTGAAGGTCTGTTGTTGCTTTGTGTTTTAGTTCGTTTGTTTTTTACCATCTTATTTCTAGCAATGACATTCTTGAGAAGCACTTTGTGACCTTGCTCTGTGAGAGCTGCTGTACTATATCAACTTTACATACTTACGTACAAATTCACTCTGAAGTTGAATGAGCTTCTGAATGCGTGCATCCTGCGGTGCTTCCAGAGGCAACTGCCTCAGTTACACCACTGACAAATGTACCATGACGTGAATTCAATAATGCTGCAAACGGTTTTTTTAAGTAACTCTTCTTTCTTTTTTATCTGCATTCCTATCCCTCTCATCCTGTTTCCTGGCTCTCCCTCGCTGAAGGTGACCGTGACGGGGCACATTTGTCACACTGTCCCTCTCAAAGCTGGCCGACATGCAGTGTGTGAGTGTGTATGTGTGGGCCTACACCTGCTGCTTTCCTGCACATAACACAAACTTACTTGCTCATACATCCGTGGGCCTGTCTGTTGAAGATTTGCGCACCAAAGTTTGTGTCAAATCAGCCTACCCATATCACATGTTGCCGCGTCTTTGAGCACAGCCTAGCGAGACATTGTACAGATGCATGTATGTCCACACATATGTGAGCTCTACATTTGTACAGTGTTTATTGAAAGTGAAACTCGACTCCCTTAACGTATTTCTCTGGCTCACATTCCTCCCTGTTCAGAGTACACAAACCTGACTTTCACTCACTGCTTGTATATCTTTATGTTTATTTTTACATTTGGAGTGAATATTTGTTCTACCAGTCTTGATAAACAGTAGCAGAATTGTATATTATGTCCCATGGTCACCATGTTTTTCTGTTATGACCTGAACCCTGAGAAAATAAAAGGCCAGATCATGTGACAAGAAGAGGTCTGCAGTACTGTAGCTGGCAGTCCTACTGTCTGTCACATGAAACAAGTTGACCTTTAGGTATCATGGTCAACTGTGTTGCAGTATATGGTCATCTGAGATGTAACAATGTTGCAGCCAGTGTTTTTGTGATTATGTAGCTGTGGCTATATTTTTTTCTGTTTGATCACCTTATGACAACACAGACAACCAAGATCCTGCAGCACCAAATGTCTCTTCTTGGTTCTTGGAGCTGATACCAGCTGATATGCGTTTTATACTAACTGAGAAAGATATGTGTTGTGAAAAGAGATAATATATGAGTTAAGAGAAATATAGTAACATAGAGGTTGCCCAGTGGACTTTCAGATTTTCAGAATTCTATTTTTTGAGCACCCTAAGGCCTCCTAATCCATGTTAGCTTCAAAGCTGAACCTAGGCTCAAACAAAACCTTAAAACAAACTATTACAAATGATGACAAATAATTATTGGCACATTCTTAAATCCAAACTTTGTAGTATTAAGAAAACTGGATATGCTCCAAGCCTTTACCATCGGTGGGTGTATTGCCAAGGACCCAACGAAGTTCATTGTTGCTTGTGACTTTATTTCGATGCTTGGTTCCTTGAGAAAGCTGCAAGCAACAATACCAGGGAGAGGCATAATTCAAAGGTATTTCTATAATGAAAGATGCTTGTTTGACACATATAAAAGTTCTTAAACAGGCCCTATTATGCTCTTTTTCAGGTGCATATTTTTATTTCAAATTACAGTTAAAACACGTTTACATGCGTTAATGCTCAAAACCCGCCTTGTTTTTTCTCATCCTGGCTGTCCTGCAGCACCTCTTCTCACCCTCTCGCGCTTGCTCCTCCCCCCAGACAGCCAAGTCTGCCCTGATTGGTCAGCTAGACCACTTTGTTGTGATTGGTCAACTGCGCAGCACATATGCGGAAATGTCCCACCTCTTACCACAAACAGAATTCAGCTCCCTTAGCCCCAAAACAATTCAATTCAATTCAATTCAGTTTATTTTGTATAGCCCAGAATCACAAATTACAAATTTGTGATTCTGGGCAAATTTGTAATCAAAGCTACAACACTGTTGTAGCTTTGATTAGCGATAGTATCTGTGCTGCCCTACCAGTATGAATGCGAGGCAGTTATTAAATCCAGGAGGAAGAAGCTGATAGACCCAAACAACTGTAACAACCAGGACTGGAACAGGACGTTTCACAGTGGTGAGTTATTACCAGTATAACAAATTACTGCTCTGTAGTTAACGCTAGCATTAGGCTTTAGGCTTTAGGCTTATACTGTGCTGTAAAACATGAGTCCTTCTCATTATCTAAGAAGCTAAGAATTATACTCACGTTGCCTGTAAACTACTAAAACATGTTCCCTGTAAAATACAAATGTGTTTTATTAGTGACTTTGGTTATATTGTGTAGAGCACAGCAGATTTAGATAATAAAGATTTGTTGTAAACAGTAAATTATTACAGAGTAAAAACAACAGTACTATAAAATGTCATCTTAACTGTAACCTTTCTGCAAAAATGTTGCTGCATTGTAAACAACAATATGATCTTGCCATTTTATTTGAAGTAGATTTTTGCTTCCTGGATTAATATTTGTCCTATGCAGTGATGTTGCCTCCTGAGTCATTATTTGCTTTATTATAACACAGTATTTCTTGTAAATCAGTGTCTTATTTTCCTCATCCTCTCTCATCAGGTTTTGAAACAAATGAACCAGGTTCCAGTCCCTCATACATGCATGATCCACCATCCTGACCTTGATCCAAACTGTTTGAATCCATACAACCTCCAGATTATCCACAACATATACAGAGCTGACTGTGGACGTTTGAGGCGTAATATAGAAGAGGAGTTGTTATTACATATAACGAAATCTGTATAAACTACATCTGAACACAATTGTTTCATTATAACACAAGATTATAAGAACTAATGAAGAAATGAGAATGGTTTATTTTCCTCCAAATGTAAATAAAAAGGAAACATTTGATAATACTGTAATACGGTATAGATAGTTTTTAGCTGCAATGGTAATGCTGTGTGATCCTCTCCATACAGGCGATACCGGCCTCTCGACTACCGTGGCTTTGTCAGCTGGTGATATTTAGGATGACACATGAGGCTCGCCATCCCATCATGTGTTGTATTTCAGAAACGCAGGGAGTTTCCTGATCTGTCTGGTCAGAATGTTGGCTTCAGGCTGTCCTTGACAGAAGAGGGACACATGGCGGGCAACACTTTCTCCTTTGAGGGTCTCTCACACTGGGACGACAAACACGAGCCTCATCAGTTCATCCACGTACTCTGTAAAAACAGCATTCAAACAGTCATTTTATTGTTTTAAACTTAGCATGCTTCCTTCCTTGTTTGTATTTTAAAGGTATTTCACATTTTACAATGTTAGCAAGTACTATATCTAAAAGTGAAACACAAAAGCACATTAAATGTATGACATACCTTAGCTTCTCAGGTGAGTATCCCTCAGAGTACCCCCGGACAGCTGAGTGCCAACAGATACCATCCTTTGAGAAGTCTGTGTGCCCTCTGAGACTGTTTGTGGACGGTCTGTTGTTGGTACCAGGTCCTTCTGTGATGTACTCTAAAAGAAAGAGACACATTTATTCATTAAAACTAATATGCATCAGATGAAAACAGTCAACATCTATCAAGCTAAACAGTCATGTCCCGTGAAAAATCATGCAAAAAAGACTCACAATATTATTTTATGACACAAATACATCCCGGCTGTCTAGCTATTAGTAAAGTTTACGTAGTTCATCTTATGCTGGGATGTGTCTAGTTGACCTATTGTTGGCAGTTTATTGAAAGGAGCCCAGTGGCTCAGAGCAGAAACAGTGGGGTAACAGTCATGAAAATAGCTACAAAGTTAGCCAAACCAAAGTGGATAGCGGCAAAAACATTACAGCTTGTAAACACAAACCTACCTCCTCACTTGAACCCTATTCACGATGGACATATTCAGTCCTCATATTCTACACAGTGTTAGCAGTGAGGCTAAAGCTGATTAGCAGAGCCATTAGAACACAATAACGTTAGCTGCAAACGATAGCCGAGGCTACAGCTGAGCACTGTGTTAACATTTGAACCCCGGCTAGTAACGTTAGCTACTTTTGTTGTGTTAAACATTAATCATCCACAAATAATAAATCGACTTACAGGTTGTCATCCTGAACCGCCATCATCTTTCAGTGTCCAGTTTTGAAAGTTGTCCTCGGTAAAATGCATTAAAAAATGAAGTTTAGCCACTTACTTACTACTACTTCTTCAAGTCATCTTCCTTTGGGGGTTCATACAAACATTTCCTTTCTCAGAGCAGAGCACAGCATCTTCTCGACATGACGGAGATCTTCTCCAGCTCTGTCTCTCTGTAGCTTTGTTTGAGGACGGGACAAACTAGCAGAGGTTTATGCAAATTATTTCCGTAACATTATGACCTCATAAAGTTACGGAAGTGAATTAATTCGAGCCGTTTCAGGCAGCTCAGGAGCAGTGATTCTGAGGGGGAGGGTAACTCCTTTTAGGCGTTGACTTCAGGTTTTACGCTCTACGGACCTTTTACATGTACAAAAATATATATAACACACTAAAGGAGAGGGAAAAAGTGGAAAAGCATAATAGGGCCACTTTAAGCTACTGTAATTTTGGGCCCATAGAGCATTGAAGCCCTTCCCCGGCTCAGTCAAATTTGCCCCTGCATCATGCTTCTCAATCACTAGCTCATTCATCAGCTACTTGTATACAAACTGACTGCTATTTTCCAATCCTATTCATGCAGGTGAGAAGTGCTGCCATTTAAACTTGACACTTGTACAATGTTAATACATCCATTCAAATGCTATTTGCTGTTGCAGCTCCCTCCACCATCCCAATCTCCACCTTTTAACGAATGATTCTCCCAATATATTGTCAGTGCACAGAAAGATTATCTTCATCTTATTCTCTTTGGTTTGAACTGATATGTCTGCTTGTACTTAACGTGCCATTTTGCTGCCTGAACACATACTTGGTTATGTTGATAGTCCTCCAGTCCCCCAGTCATGCTCACTACCTCAGAATGTAGTAGGCATAAATGCTGTAGTACTGTAAAGGATGTAGATATAAAGCTGTCGTATAACTATTTTTCTTATTGTTCTGGATGTATTTTTATTCTGACTGTGCTTGTACATGCGTGTCAGCTATGATAAGAACTTCCTCCAATGCGAGAACTGTAAATTAATTCCAACCCTGGTGAAATTAAACTAACTCTTTCAAATCACCTGGGGATGGCATCTCTGATCCTACCTTTTCCTCTTAAGGTGCTAATTACTCCCCTGTAATGAAAGTAATCAGCTCTTTAAGCGATGTTGCATGAGGAGCACTTGCTTTGTGATTGCCTGTATCATACTATGCATCTTCAAGCTCTCAGAAACAGGTTTAAAAAATGACCTGTCTCACTGGAGCAATCAGATAAGGGACATCTGATCTTGAATATGGATGATATACTGATGCAGCATGTGGAAGTAGGTTGTTTGCAGCTCCACCCTGCCTCCTTGAATGAAGTGTTTTTCACAGCAGAGCTGAAGGTAAACAGTAACAAGGCGATTGCGTCTGATTTCGTCTGAGGCAATGTTCCCCACAGTTCATAATGAACTGAGAATATTATTTCGAAACTCAACAGCATCTGCCAGGGGGACACAACCCGGTGGGTCAGGGACAGACGCTCATCGAGACCTCATCGAAACCTCATCGAAACCTCTCGACAGCCATGCTGACTTCCTCTATTGGATGTTGCGACCTCCAGTTCTAGGTTGGCTTGGAAAGTCCCAGATGAGTTTTTTTTTTTATTCCTCAAATGTGACGTTTTAATATATAACTTGTAAGTAAGTTACACATTTTCCATCCAACAGTGACGATATCAATCACTCCCCCAGTATTACTTTGAATTCTTGACGCATTTTCTCACATGCCTCCATGGTGAACGAAGAACCAAAAACGGAGAAAAGCCATGGTGAGTTGAAGTTTAATAACAGCAAAATTATATAAATAAATCCATTTACAAACACTCACACAACTGTTGCAGTTTAATCCAAGTTTCATTTATCTGTGTATGTGGTTTTTTGCAGAGTAGTGTGAGTTGGTTTATCAGAGCTGCTTTGCTGAAAACAGCCTCCTGCTGTTGGTGAGCCCCATTAGACTCAAAACAAAGCCTAAAAAGATTTTTTAAAAATTGAATAAAACCCTAACAGTACATATAATAATTTCCTAATTTCAAATGTTTATGTAAATAATGATTTGGCCTCCTAGCTTTTCAGAGTTGGCGACCTTGAGGGCTGGGAGCAGCTGTCAAAAAATCTGCCTTTTGTAGCCACTTATTTGATTCAGTTTGGAGGCATTTTATAAACCTCCATGGACATTTCCCCTCTGGCTGTTTATGTGTGAAAGAAGTATATGGCTATTGGAGCTATGATGTCACATGTGACCACTTCTGTCCATTGATATAGTAATCAAAGACACTTGATCTGATCTGCATCTGCCAACATGCTGTAGGTTCATTCTGGCTTAAATAAGTGGGTGTTGCCTGATCACCTCCTGGAAGTGAAGTTTTACCCTGTGTTATGTTTGGTTTCACTGCTAGGTTTAGTGGGAGATAATTAGTGAAGTGTCAGCAAAATACATGGCTTTATTTATCCTCCTTCATGATATGAACAACACATTCTCACTCCCTACGCTTCATGAGGAATCTTTGGCTTCACCTTTTAACGCACTGGGTACCCCATTTAAAGTCATTTTTAAACATGCAGGGTGGTCCAATATAATTTAACTCGTGGTTAATGTTGCAGACTGGACTTAAGTTCAGTATGTTATTTCTTGGTTAAATTCAGGCACGAAAGTACGTGGTTAGGTTTTGGAGAAAAAAAAAAATTGTTAAAATGTCACATTATAAACATAACATAACATTTATTAACATAAATAACATAACTTAAAATAAGTCAGTTTCACACAAGATAACTTTGTTACACAAGGGACACTAACAGCAGTCTCCTGGGTGAAAGTCCTGTGTTTCTCCGCCCTCCTCCCTCCCAACCATTCGAGTTGAAGACATCTCTGACTGCATACCCAAACAAAATCAAACATTTCAACCGTGAAATAGCTACATTTCTGACAAATTTAGGTGGTCGCTATTTTACGGTACACATGCCAAACTTTAACTTTGGAAAAACTCTGTGATGCAGTAAAAATACCCAATTTTCAGTATGTATTTAGTCAGAGATGTCCTGAAATATATCAGTCATTGTCAGAAATTATGGAGCAATGTGTTTTTATAGCTCATATATATAGCACACAATATGGGACTTTTACTTTGGAGTATCTCTGAATTGACAAATTGCTTGATTTTAAGTCTGTATAATCAGAGATGTCTTCAACTCCAATGTATCAGTATTTGTCAGGAACTATTTTTTTCCCTGACATTTTCCTCACAATGTTATGATGTATTTTGTGGGAAATATTCACATGTATTCCCTCCACTAAATTCAAAGGCCATCACTGTCAGCTCTACCTGGACCGTTTGAATGCATTTAACAATCATCTGATTGACCCAAACAATTGAACCAATAGGAGAGTTTACCTTTTGTTTTCTCGTGTTAACAAGTTGATTATGTCGTTAGCTCAGGATTTCAAAGCTTGTTTTCCAGAGATAACAACTTAATTAACTCATGCTGTCATATACAAATCAAAGTTTGAATCATGTCCATTTAGGGCTTCCATAGACATCACTGGGGTTGTCGGATAATGCCAATACTTAGACAAAAAGGTGTAGTCTTTTTTAAAGTAAGACTCTTTTAAAATATAGAATGTCCTTTAATTTGTAATAAATGCAGATATTCTAAGTGCTTTTAACCAGAACAAGCTGTCCACTAAAGTATAATAAAGCATGATATCCCTTATAATTATAATCAAATCTTTACTCTGTAGTTTTTGATTATAGCAGATTTTGAGGCCCTTTTTTTCATATGATGCAATGGTAGTTCTACTGAATATTAAGAACTTTTAGTGCAATAACTTTCCTTTTAGTTTTTAGCAAATTGAATGTTCCCTTGAGAATTCAAACTCTGTAAATACATTAATAACACCGTGCCTCTTAATAATACTTGCTCCCACAGACTTTAGTATTTCCTGTGAAATCCCACTGTGACAAATGAAGTAAAACCTGAAAAGTGGACACATTTCACACATGTACACACCATGACTGTAGTCGTATCTCCCATGCAGTCATATGCATGAATCCAAAAGCAGGCAGAGAGGTTGCAGGTAGCTGAGAGGTGAGCGTGAAGGCAGGATGCTAGCTTTTTATCTGCTCTCCTCATCTGTAGAAGCGAATACAGGATCATGGTTCTCAACGGTTTGCTGACATGTACTGTCTGCGCTGGCTGCCAATTGACAGCCAGAGTGGGAGGTGCAGAGAGAAGGGGATTAAATAGAAAACACTCTAAAAGCTCAGATAGATTACAAGATAAGGAAATGGGTACATTTGGGCAAATCCCTCTCTCCTGGAGTTCTCTTTATCCATTCCTTTTTTCTCTCATCTGTTTTCGGCAGTTGCTCTTTGGAGACATTTCTTGTTTTTTCTTCTCTCTCTGTCACCGATATTGTTTCATTTTCACATCCTTCCCTGAGCTAAGTTGTGGCACACTAACATAATGACTTTTTCCTGTACTCTCTTATGAGTCATTAGTAGCTATGGCAACGGCGACACATTTAGATGCGGCGGCTGGTTAGCTCCCATTGACTTTGCTATATTTTTGTTTTCATATATTGTCTTTCCTGTTTGTTACTGGAGTGTGTATGGCATATGAGAGACACTTATCAACATCTGTGAGAAGGGGAGATTGAATAATGTGCAGCAGACCTTGAGACAATCAACCCCCATGGCATCTTCATGATCAGCCAGACCAGACCAGACCAGACCAGACCAGACGCAGTAAACGGCCACTGAAAGCTGAGTAGTAGTAAGATGTGACCTACTTTAATATTACTTTTTTGAAATACTAGACTATGAGTTTTTTTAAACAGTATACTATAACTTTTTTCATCATACTATTTTCATCATACTATACTATGAATGTCTGATGACCTGTGTCAACATAATATACTGTGTCTATTTTATGACTCTTGGACACACTTTACATTGATTTTTTTCACATTCTATACGATCACTTTTGTCAACATGATATACTTTGACTTTTTTCAACATACTATGTATATCTCAAATGACTATATCTTTTTTAGAACATACTATGCGATTACTTTATTATGACATACTATACTACTCCAGGATTGTGACTGTTGTGCCCACATATTTAAAGAGACCTGGCCCCATTGTGACATCACAAATCAAACCTCAATTGAGTGCTGGGACGAGAGGAGGTGCTCAAACATTTGTTGAACATATTATTTGCCCAGATAATCGTTTTCTTGCTGCTGTTTATATTCCACCAGATGCAAATTCAAAAATGATTGTCATTATCATTGTGTAGGCAATGCACTCATCGTGTTAATGTTGCAGAATGACAATAAATGATCCTTGTCATTATCAATTAAAGTTAATAGTTAAAAAAGTTAAAAATAGCAATGTTGTTGTTTTTTCACTGTCATTTCAGTTATTGTAGCTAATGTTTTTTTATTGAATGATTTTAATAAATTCTTCTATCTCTGTGAATCACTGAATTCTTGAATCCTAAAGTTAATACAAATGGCTTTATCAATGTTTAATAAATCATTTAGCAGTGCCTGATGATGATTAGTACTTCCGGTAAGATCTATATGGTTTCTCATAATAATTCACATTGTTAATTAACGCTGTTGTGCATCTATGTGTCAATAGTCTTGTGTGATCTACCTAGTGACTTTTATCCCATATAGCCACCTTGTGTGTTAAACCACTCCTGATTCATCAAAAGTCTCAGCTCGGTCAGTGGCCCAATCTCCATGTTCCCCTCTAGCTTTGGTTTTGCATGTGCAGGGCTGCCTCTAACTGTTTGTGTCCCGTGTGAAAGTCAATGTTGACTTATTTTAACTTACTTTTGTAGCAGTATTTTAAACTTATTCTCAACCAAAACTCTCTTCCTTAGCTAAACCGAGTAGTTTTGTTTGAATTGACAATGTTAACCAGGTGTTGAAGTCTATCGCACTACCCTGCACGTCCATATGGGACAAGTTGGCAGTGAGAACATGTTGGTTAAACACATTATTGATTGGATGTGCTAAATTATCCTCAGTTTAACAAAGGTGAAAGGAAATTGTTGTTTAGCAGAATAAATAACAGTCATCGTCATCTATAATGCCTATGCATGTTGTAGTTATGGACTAAAATTTAACATCCGGAGTAGGATGTTATCATCAACATACTGTCATCTTAAAATGTAGTAGGACTAATATCTCAGAAAGAAAAAATATCCTAAGTAGGATAGACAACTGTAATGATTTTTATATTGGCCCCTCTGAAAAATCATTCAGACAGCTGCAGCTCATTCAAATCGGGGCTGCAAAGATTAGGTATTTATTCTTCTTCTAAAATACTACTGTTGGATTATCAAGCATTGGTTTAGGACCAGTATACATATTAGTTATGAGGCGTCCATATCTCTAAGGTTTTCTAGGGTAGGTTTGCTTACCGTCTCCAGAGTCCACTCTAAACACGAAGAGGCAGCCATCAGTTTTCTTGCGTCACAAATATAAAACATAGTCCCAAAAAAGTAGAGGTCTGCTCCAACTCTGTCTTTTAAAGTAAGTTCTTCAATGTATTTGTTTGCCACTGCCTTTTATTAAATCACATATTTATTCATATCTCACGCTGCCTTTCGACTGAAATATAATTTTGTATTCTTGTATTGATTCTCTTGTATCTCATCTTCTAGTTTACACATGTCTTTTTACATTGCCTTGTGTTTCTTTCATATCTTGCCTTAACTTCTTAAGTTCTTATGTAAAGCACTTTGAATTGCCTTGGTTTTGTACTTTCTTATCATCACTTAAGTTGCACTAAACAAATACATGAGGCTTTTGTTGTTGATTAAGTAAATGATCAGTGTGATTTAAAAACAGGGCTGGTGTCTCTGTGAGGGGGGTGAAACTTCCCTAAATCTATTGGATTGGTTATTATGCTGCCCTTCCTCTGGTGTCCAGCAGTGCTAAAACACTTTGCGAGCAGTATCTGTGCTCGAGTGGAAGTAAAAAGAAAGGTGGGCTGCAGACTTTAATGGAATACTTTCTTTAAGGCAAAAAGTGTGAAAAATATGGTTGACAAGACCCTTGGGTGCAGGCAATAGAATGCAGAAGCCCTTTTGCCTCCACTTCCGATGGATGAATACTTCAACACAGCAACAGAGCCACAGTTCACAACACCATCCTGCTCCTATATCCATTTTTCTTTTCTTTTCAACTCTCCTACTTGAGAGAATAATGGTGGAGGTGTTTTTAGTTTGAGGTGTGAACTAAATGCACTGCTCCACATAGAGGTGCAGGAGACGGGCTTAAAGTAAGACTACTGTGACTTATTCATCAATTCTTGACACTTTTCACATAGGTGAAGGCCAAATGCACGCACCACGCATTTAAGAGAAATGGCACTCTAAGTCTAGGTGCTTTTCCTCACACTTAGGAGTGAGATGAAGTAAGCAGCAGCGGGCTCTTAGAGCCAAGATGGGCAGGCATAATCATCAACAACCAGGGTGGCTTATTCCACAGTAAGTTTCTTCTTCATATTTTTTTAACCAAAGTGGATGGCAAATATCAAAGTTCTGCAGCCACTTGTCAGGCGTATGTATATTTATATTTGAATATAACTTGGCTGATGGAATGCACCAACCCAACACATTTTCAATTATGTAATTTTTCAGCCCACTTTCTTCTAAAAGAGTCAACTTCCCTTGTTGCATTTCAACAGGAAGGAAAATGGATATGTGTGGTCAAAGTTTTTCCTCCAAAATAAGACAGACACAGTCTCTATTTACGGTGTCTATTTTGGAAAGTAAGGTTTTGGTTAGTTAGGTCAGTGTGTGGGCTAAAGGTCTTGTTTGCACACTGAGGCTTTCACTGGAGCAGCAGTATATGAGTCAACAGCAACTGTCCTCTCCCATCCACGGGAAAAAAAAGAGGATTAACCCTCTTGAAAGGAACGTATCAACTGATACATTGTAAATAACTGTGGCATTTTAACTTGGTCAATAGAAAAAAAGGGAGTTTCCACCGAAAAATAAGAAGAATGTGACCAAAGTTTATTCATAACCAAAGAAGTTATGAGAGTCATTCTTGCATTTCAGCTGATCGCAATCATTGGAGCTTCTTTCCTATCTTTACTTAAGAGTGTAGTCTTTCAATTTGAGAGCAAGCCTTACTGATTTTTGATTCAAATAGCCCCTGCCTGTGCTTGGATTTGCTCTGCGTCTGCTCAAACTGTTTGGTTGCACACAGATATTTTACTGCTTGCACAGATTTGCTAGGCTCGGGCTTCAGCCCTTCTCTTCACAATCAAAATGCATGTCTGTGCTTGTGAAACGTCTGCGATGCATTTCTCATCTGCTCATGGATTTTTGTGCAAAAACCCCTTTAAAAATCCCCAACCAATAGATTACTAGGTGTAGTATTTACCTATGAAATATTTATATATATACTATAAATACATACTTTTTTTTCCTACATCAGTTAGTGTGCTAGTGGGGAACATTCAGTGGTGCTGGTCAGTAGAGCAAGTTACAGTTACAGGTACAGGTAGCCGCTACATATGCAAGTTGACATTGGTTTATGTCAATGGCTAAATGAAAAAAGCAGGGTCCAGTAACAGTAGCCAGTGAAGTTAAAGAAAAGTGATGGGTGCTGGTAAACTATTATTTTATTCATTAAGTCATAAAGAAACCGATGAATGTAAATATTAAAGCCTTTGAGGACCAGGTTAAAGCCTAACCCCCATGAGGGTTTTGAGGGAGAGCATTTCAAAAGCTGAAGTGAAATCAATAAGTCATGCTCTCAAATGTTAAGAACACACTTTTGAATAAAGGTGGCGTCGACCATGTGCAAGAGAAACGTTCATAATCAACTCACTTGAGTCAAGACTTGATATGTATAATCCTCCTCAAAGCCCATGCACTGGTTTATTTCAAGGGTAGAACAAAAAAGGAAGATTTTTTTAAAGTATCTTGACATTTAGTCTGCAATGCAAAGGTCAGGTCCCATTCAATGGGCTCAATCATCAAATCAATCTTTGTTACTGTGTAGATACAGCTTTAGGACTCTACAAAGTAGGCAAATAAAAAAAGAAAGAATAATTATTTGCCCCTGCATCTCCATTTGCCCTTTCCTATTCTTTAAAGATGTGGTAAATGTGGCCAAGTCCAGGGGATGTTTAACTTTTACAGGACGACAAATGAAGACAGGGTACGCCACGCACTCTTTCTCTCTTTAATTTGGCAATACAATTCTCAAAAATAATCTTCCAACTGTCTGGTTGTGGCTTTGGAGAGACTGAACCTGCACCGGCCATCCTCCTTCACAGAGTCTAGGTACAGCCCAAAGATACTTCCCAAAAGCCCAGTTTCCATTCAATATTAACTATGTCTTTGTCTCCAGACAGCATGAAACATTTCAAATAGTAGCTGACATGACTAGCAGCTAGTTTATTTATTCCAAACCAGTTGATGTAAACATGCATAATTCTCATTTATTCTTTGCAACATGTTAAAGGTTAATTTAAAATATATTCATTTGACATTTAAATGTAAACATGGCTAACCAGAATGATTGGTTAATAATATACAGGGAAGAGCTGACCTGTTTAGTTTTATATTCCCCTTAGTTTTAAACCTTTTTTCCCTTTCCTTCTCACTTTATTCTCTTATTTTTTTACCTCTCAATCTCTAGCAAACTTTGCATCCTTTTCAAAATACCTCTCAATATATATTGATATAAATATTTAGCTCAAACGTTGACCTGACTGTACGCTGCCTGCTACAGAGAAAGTCCGATGACCTTATTGGAGCATTTGGAAGCTAAAGAGACATATATATTACGTGGAGGAGACCAAAATATGTCTTTTGGACTGTGTGAAATAACATTACGTATCAAAATGAAAAAAAAAAAAATTGCAAATGAATGAAAATTGCCTGCATAGTTCATGAAGAATGGGTCTCATGTTAGAGCATGCGTACGAACAGATTGGGTTTAAAATGGCTTGTAAGAGTGATTTAGGAGAATCGGCCTCACTGACAATTTTTTCTCAAATTGTGAATCTCCTCAAAACCATTAATGAGGTCCAGACCTGTCGGAGGAGTCCTGTACAATAATCTGCTGTTACTCAAGCCTACGTTTTCATAAATTGATTGTATATTTAATTACTTTGCAGCAGTTTTTCAGTTTGAAAAACCTTTATAAATTACACTTCATAATTATGTTAACATTATCCGGTTTGACTCTGCAATTATAATTATAGGCTAATTTAAATCCAAATGTGTTCATATTTTACAGCCTAACGTCATCTCCATTCATTTTAATTGGCAATTGTATAACACCACGACATCATTATGAACACCTCAAACTGAAAATCGCCTTTGACCCCCCTCCGTCGCAGCCATGATTGTCTTGCCGTGGTGAGACATTTTTCATTTGGTGCCATTTCTTCTCTATTTCAGTGAGTACGACCCTCAGGTGACACGAAATTAACGGCGCTCGTTTTATTTCAGCTCCTTGTCTTTAGCAGGTTAGGCTGAAGTCTGCTGCTGTCGCTGATAAAAATGATAGACTTCTCTTTAAAAAATGATAGACTTCTCTCTCGGTGTGTGAAGGAGAGGTACCGCAGGTCCTTCCTTCCTGCTGCTGTCAGGTTGCACAACCAACTCTGCTCCCAGCAGACCACATGACCACAGGACAATAATAACATAATAACATGACAATAGAAACCTGTGCAATACATTGCACATTGCACTGTGCAATAATGGTTAAGTAGTTGTAAAATAGTTGAAATAGTTGTTGTTTTTTTTTCTCTGTCTGTAAATATAGTATTTCAGTTATTGTTGTTTTTTCTACTGTTTTTTGTATTGCTTATTTATAATACTTGTTTTATTTTATTTTTATTTTTCATTTTTTATTTTATTTATTTTTATCTTTCATTTTTTATTTTATTTATTTTTTATTTTATTTTTTATTTTTATTTTTATTTTTAGCTTGTCTTCTTCTGCTATGTCTCTTGTGTGCACTTTACTCTGCGCTGTTGTAAGTCTGCAAATTTCCCCGCTGCGGGACTAATAAAGGATTATCTTATCTTATCTTATCTTATCTTATCTTATCTTATTGATCTCCGAAAGCAGGACTAGCGTTTTTGGAATTATTTTGGTGGGGCGTTAATTATGCTTATTAACAAATCTCATGCTAATTTATGTACAGGGGTATTCATCATGTTTACGGCCCTTCATACAGATATTTGAAGTTACAAAACGTCTGATGTGGCACACTCGTGAGCCCACCGTACAATAAACATCAAAATAAAGTTAAGATACGAATGCGAAAATGTTCTTGAATGAGGTCCAACATTTTCAGGGTTGGTGATTTGTTTATGTTTGATGACCAAGTGGAAAATTACAATTCGTGCCATTTACAGCCACAAGACTGCCGTCTGCTCGTGGTTCGGGAAGAGGGGAGAAAGGCCAGGGAAATAATTGGCCTCCACCTTTATAAGACACTGAACGCCCACACAGGAGGCAGAGATATGCCGGCTTCAACTACAGGCCCACAAAACACAAGCTTGCAGGTAAACAAGTAAACAAGCTCTTTCCCCACCCCTAAGGTTAAATCTAATGCCTCGGGGAGAAAGAAAACTTCTACCTGAAAATGAGAACTAGAAGAGACAGAGACGAACAGATTGAGGACAGGTGAAAAGACTGATAATTAAAGAAGGATAAAAAGATGGAGCAGACAGATGGGGTGGGAGACAGCGAGAGAGGGAAGGAGATGTATTGAAAGGGATCGACTCAAGGGATAAAAGAGGGAGGAGAGACAGACAGAGACAGGGTGGAGGGGTGAGCGGGTGGAGGTATGGGGCAGAGAGGGATGGATGAGAAGATGAAAGATTAAGTAGCATGGAGGAATGTTAAGTGTAGCTTAAGTGTGTGTACAGAACTGGGGATTTATGGATAGCGCACGCTCAGGGCAAAATAGTTTCAGAATTATTAAACAACTTGAATTAAAGTAATATAAGGGGAGAGAGGTGGTGTAGGTGGGGGAGTGCACTGGGGGGGGCTCCTTACACACACCCATCAACTTTGATTTATGAATACCCCTTATTATCGTCTCTTCTTCCTGCAGTCCGTTTGTCATGCCCCCTGTCTCCTGGCAGCAGCTTACACCTCATTCTGTTTTTACTTTAATTCAGTATTATGTAAATGATGTTATTTCTGTGTTTTAATGTAGAGAAGTAAAATATGCATCTACCTAAATTACATCTTTATTTGAGGAAAAAAAAGATAAAGTTCACTAATTCCTGCTCACTCAAAAACAGTATGTTAAACAATATTGCAAAGAAAGTTCCTTAGCCATCTATCGTGGTCCAGAATCAACTGACATACTGTTTGTATCTTGGCAGCATTTTGAGTTAATTACTGAGTAATTTGGGAGGACAGTCACCCATTGCATGCCACTGTGGCCAGAATTGTTTTTAATATAAATGTGACTCCAGCCATGCCACCAAGTCATGAAGGTTGAACTTTTTTATCTTGCCTAAGCTTGCCCTGTGACCATGGCAACAACAGAAACCACAAAGTGGAAACATTTCTGGAGCTAATTTTACTGGCTTTACTTACTTATCTTTTGAAGAGTAACTTAAAGGAATACTTTACCCTTAAAAGCACCATCTCTGTCCATTGTCACCTTGAATTCTAGAAGAAAACATTGTTTTCCTCGCATGCCTCCATGGTGAAGGAAGAATCAAAAAACAGAGAAAAGTCTTGATGAATAGAAGTAAATGGAGGCCCCATTTCACAACAGCAATGCAATATTACACACATCTGTTTAGAAACTCCAACACAGCTCATGCAATGTAATCCAAATTAAATTTCCAGTTGTATGCTCGCTACTTCTCAAACATTAGCATTTTTGTTAAAACCTTACTATTTAAATTACTTTGGACTCGTCTGGGCTTTCTCAAGCATGAGACTGTAGCGAAGGAAGAGTCTGAATAGTAAAATAAGTACAATAAGTAAGATAAGTAATCAAAAATGCATGTGTCTTGGATTTTACCGCACAGTTTGTATGAGAGTTTGTGAATTGATGTTTTGACATTACTTTGCTGTTGTTAAACCTGGCCACCAGTTACTTCAATTCATCAAGGATTTACAAAAAAATTTGCAAATTCTGGAATCTTCTCTCCCCGTGGAGGCATGCGAGAAATACAATAGCTGTGTTCCAATCCAGCGGCGAGGTCTATGAATACCGCGAAGGTGGACCGAGCGGTCCCCGAAATGAGACGGTCTGGTCCACAAATGATTTCCTTTTGCGTCACCAGCTTTTTCGCGCCCCCACCCTTTTGCCGCTCCCGTCTCCTAGCAACCAGCTGCGGTTGTCATAAAAGAGGTAAAGCTAGTTAAAAGATTAAAGTGGATGAGCTGCTGTAAATAGCACAGCGGCTCTCTGTAGTGTTAGCTGGTTAGTTAATAGCGTCACGTAACTTAACCGATCATTTTAACACAAGTGTGATCTGATCAGGTCCCTTGTCTTTTGTTTTAACACTTGTATCTGTAGATATTCACGTGAGTTAAAACACAATAATTACATTTAAATGTGAATTATCCCGTTGCTGGCCCACTAGTCGTCATGTCATGAAAAAAATAATAATAAACTTCACCGGCACGCAATGAATCTTGGGATATGTTGGGCCGTGGATCCATCAGTTGTATCCTCCAAATCTGGGAAAGGTAGGCTGCATTTGTCGGCTGCATTAGAAGGAGTAACACGGCTAATGTTTTCTTAAAGAATTTAAGGTAACACATAGTGAGCAATTCATATACAAATGGTGATTTAAAGGGTTAAGTATTACTTTGACACCTAACATTAGCTTGAACATGGCCTCGTCACAAATTCAAAACACAAATTTGAACCCTGATAAACACCCATTGAGGAAGGTGGGGGAACATGACTTTGCATGACATTGCTTCGTAATTCGGGGGGGACTCAGGATACATGCAGAGCTCTTTCACAGATGTAGAGGGTCTACAGGACAGGTTTACTGGATATTCTCTTTCTGTTTTGCAGTTCATTACAAGGCACAAACAGTGGAAACTGCTCGCTCTGTGAAAGTACATTTACTACTATAATTCATGAGAACAAAATGTTACACCTACAGGACATTTTCAAAGATGTAACTACTGGATAAAAAAAAAAAGGAAAACTTTTTAATCTTTAGGGAGTTTTGATAATGGGATCCTTGCAACAAGTGAGGGGTAAAGAGACTGGTCCGAACCTCCCTGCAGACTCCCTGTTCTTCTTTTGCCAGCCAGACATCTGTTCCACTAACTTGTTAAAGTGTCATGAAAGGCGAGCCGTCCATGAATACTCCCTGCGGGAGTCTAAAGAGCTGTGTTTTTAGACCATGGGATTCGTACCATGTCACCAACTCTCCATCCGCCTGACACAGTCCATCCAGGGACCAAGTCCAGATAGCCCTCTAACGTTTCCCGTCCACGTAATTGCAAGTTAGAAGGAGATGAAGCTCCCATTTATGCATCCACAACCACTGACCAGTGTTTTTTTATGCATGCATATCACTATGTCATTTATTTGCTTTTGCCAGGGTTATAGCAACAGTGTTTACGGCCCTGTTTAAGGGCCGCCATTTGGAGGTTATGGGCAAAGGTTACGAGCACGGGCCTCCAGCCAGCTGAGCCGTGCATATTTGATTGTAATCCCTGTGGATGCCTCCATAAAACCAGACGCATTTGGGAAGCATTGAGACAGGCCTGAGCTTGGACATCAGCTAGTGACAGAAAGAGAGGAGGGAATGGGAGAAAAGAATAGTTGGAGATGAAATAAATGTAACATCAGGCATGAAGAAAGTGAGAGGACGGATGGATGGATTGCTGAACAACTATTTTCTTCCCCTATAGTTTTGCTTCTTATTCATATGGTATTTAAATATTAACAGCTACAAAAGTACTGACATTTCCAATTCTGTCAAGAAACAGTGTGTTCAGTTCAGTGTATTTGCATAATTTATAAATTGCTCTAATCCTAGATTCAGGCTTCTGTATATGTGTGCATATCTCTCTCACTCTCTCACACACACAGACACAGACACACACACAGACACACACACACACACACACACACACACACTGGACCAACTGGCTTGTGATGTACCCTGTTCCTCCCGGACTTCCTGTTAGCCCGTTAGTAGCCAGTCTTGACATCTGCCACTTGCCTGTCCAATCCGACAGACACTAGCGAGGGCCAGCGTCGGAACAATGTTGGCTGGTGGATCAAAGTACTTCTGGGGAAATGCCACCAAGGCTAATTGGTATCGTCAGTGTCTAGGTCCCAGCTGGGATCAAACAGGGTAGTGGGGAGAGGCCTGATAACCAAGACAGAGTAGCTAAGTACAGGGCTGCCGCGTGAAACATAATGATATGGCATTTAGAGATTCAATTTCTCTATATTGGCATGAATAATAGCCATGAAAGAGACTCATCTATTGCTGATAATTTCCGATTTATATCTGGTGGGAGATTACTGCCACGGCTGATTACTGTGAAATGGACTGACTGACAAGAACACATTGGGAGCAAAGGATTTATATAAGTTGCACACAGATTTTAAGTCCAACTGATATTAAATTGCATTTTTTCTTGCTACAACATGCACTAAATGCTCTGTAAATGCCATGTCCTATACTCTGTTTTGGGGAGAAAAAACTGTACCTACACCCACATTTGATGGCCCAGAGGTTTAAGAACCTGACCTTGTAAATGCAGTACTTGGTTTCGTTATATTTCGTCCCCTAATGCTCTCCTCATTTCCTGTCAATCATCTACGTCAATCTAATAGAGGTTAAAATGTAAAAAACTCCCCTTTAGGCAAGAAACCTTGGACAGAACCAGGCTCTGGGTGTGTGGCCATGTGCCTCGACCGGTTGGGTTGAGAGAGAGAGAGAGAGAGGGAGGGAGGGAGGGAGGGAGGGAGGGAGAGAGAGAGTTGCACAGCAACAATAATAACACAACAGCTAGAATAAAAATAGAACTATGACTAATAATAATAGCAGAAATCATAGCAGTAATATCAACAAATATATGACTGATAATAATGATGGCAGAGGATGTCACAGAGGGCCATGGCAGCAGACCCTGGTGGCCAGGTTTTAGCCTGATCCATGCGAAACCTGCGAGACAATAAAGCAAGAAGACTCCAGGTAAGAAGCCAAGTTAGTAACGTGCTTTACTGAGACATGGATTCATACAGATGGGGGAGGAGAAAAGGAAAGAGGAACTAACTACATTAAATACATTCCCACAGCAGTCTAGGCCTAAAGCAGCATATCTAGGGGCTGGTCCAGACGTGAGCCAGCCCTAACTATAAACCTGAGCCAGCCTAACTATAAACCTGAGCCAGCCCTAACTATAAACCTGAGCCAGCCCTAACTATAAACCTGAGCCAGCCCTAACTATAAACCTGAGCCAGCCCTAACTATAAACCTGAGCCAGCCAACTATAAACCTGAGCCAGCCCTAACTATAAACCTGAGCCAGCCCTAACTATAAACCTGAGCCAGCCCTAACTATAAACCTGAGCCAGCCCTAACTATAAACCTGAACTATAAACCAGCCCCCTAACTATAAACCTGAGCCAGCCCTAACTATAAACCTGAGCCAGCCTAACTATAAACCTGAGCCAGCCCTAACTATAAACCTGAGCCAGCCCTAACTATAAACCAGCCCCTAACTATAAACCTGAGCTAACTATAAACCTGAGCCAGCCCTAACTATAAACCTGAGCCAGCCCTAACTATAAACCTGAGCCAGCCCTAACTATAAACCTGAGCCAGCCCTAACTATAAACCTGAGCCAGCCCTAACTATAAACCTGAGCCAGCCCTAACCCTGAACCAGCCCTAACTATAAACCTGAGCCAGCCCTAACTATAAACCTGAGCCAGCCCTAACTATAAACCTGAGCCAGCCCTTACTATAAACCTGAGTTATCAAAAAGGAAGGTCTTAAGCCTGCTCTTAAAAGTGGTGAGTGTGTCTGCCCCCCGAACTGAAACTGGAACCTGGTTCCACAGAAGAGGAGCCTGATAACTGGAGGCTCTGGCTCCCATCCTACTTTTATATACTCTAGGAACCACAAGTAACCCTGCAGTCAGGGAGTGCATTGTTCTAGTGGGTTAATGGGGTACTATGAGCTTTTTAAGATTTCATGGTGCCTGACAATAAGGGATTTGTGAGGAGGAATATTTTAAATTATATTCTGGATTTCACAGGGAGACATTACAGAGAAGCTAACACGGGATACATTTTTTTGTGAGTAGATGTGTCGCAACATTCTGGACCAACTGGAGAGTCTTAAGAGAATTATTGGAGCAGCTAAGACTGCAAATATCTAGCCAAAAAGTAACTAATGCGCAGAAGACTTTTAGTGCTAAATATGACAAAAAACATAATGATGTATAATGATTTAATTTTGTAGTACTTGGGGACTAGAATAGACAATGAGTAACCTTAGACAGTAATACAAACATAATCTACAACAGAATCTTGCAGTATATTGTTTGTTTGAGGACGCTGGCTGTGTTTCATGTGAACAGAACTCTGAGGTCATTGTTTTACCAATCTTTGATTGAAGTATTATTATTTTAGTGTCAAACTGAAAAAAAGGGTGGTAAACGTCAAAGTCACCAGTACTTAATAGAAAAGCCTGTCTTTTCTGTTAAACAACTAGTTGTGAAAGAAAGCAGCGTCCATTCATTGTGACAGCTCACGTCATCTCCATCCAGTTATAGATCTTAGCTTCTGGTTCTGTTTTTAGAGTCCGATTAGCCAAAAGGAGCAGATGGGAAACTCTGCTGTCTCTCTATGAGGAAAAGGTGACTTGAAATCTAATTTACGTTTTAAATGTCTTTTAACATTTGTACTCTTTCACTGCTGAACAACCAATTTTTCACACACGACAAATATAGTGACTGTGAATCCAGTTGCACTTTGGGTTCCTTTCCTCCAAGCTGTTGGATCACCGATGTGAGAGTATTTCTCCATGATCTTGAAGCTGCCCCCTGTGTGTCTCTACTTGTTTGTTTCAGGTTTACATGTGACATTGAAACATGCTGTAATATCACTGTACGCATCCATACTAAACTTTCCAAACAGCCTAAATCCTACCTCAACATGCCTTGGGCCCACTGACAAATTCCTTTAAATACCTTTGCCACAGTGTGCACACATTCATGAGTCTTCAGATAAATCCATCATCCTGGTGAGAATGTACACTCTGACATTTCCGTTTTATGACGGCTCTCCAGAGGATACATCATCAGGTCCCTTTGTTCCAGTGTCCAAGTCCAAGTGGGAATTTATAAGTGTACATAAAATCTTTTCCCTTTTTTCCCCCTCACCTATCCCACCAACTGTCACAGGGCAATATATAATTCTCTCCTAAACATTTGAACTCCTGCTTCAGAGGGAAGGAGCGGCGCCAGAGTGACCTGTTATGTTTTATTAGTGTGTCAAAACTTGTATTGATTGAGGGTATGACTGAAAGTCCTGTATATAGCCTCGGAAAGTAAAAGACAAATTGAAGCAGACTGTGTGTGTGAGTGTGTGCGTGTGTGTACTCAGATTTGTCTGTGTAAAAGAGTTAAAGTGAATGAGAAAGTTGCACTTTTAAATGTGTATATGGCATTTCTGAATGACAGTGTCCAAAAATGTCAAAAACCTGGAAAACAACTTAAGATGCAGCAGGATACAGAAAAACAAATCCAAGTGAAAAATGGCTCCCCAAGTCAAAGCCATACTTCTTTATTTAGCCCACAGACTGACAGTTTCACTACACTGCCGCCAACCATGAATTCCCTCTTCTATATTTTGCCAAGAAATGGTTTTGTTGTAGAGACAAGAGGGAGGTAGGAGCACGAACAGAGGGAAGGGAGAGAAGTTTGATTGATTACATAGAAGCACAGACATTTGTAGTGTTTATGAAGGGTTACATGTTTTTAAATGTTGTTAATGTTTTCTGTTTTATCCCCATTCTCATGAGCAGGTGCTTGACTGGATCATTGTTGGCCGTAATGTGCTGGCACAGGGGAGTGCCCAAGGAAGTGGAGAGAGGCTCATCACAGAAAAGAAGAGATCGCCTCCTCTATAGATATCTGTGTTTTTACCGTACAGTGCACACTTGGGTTTTAGGCTGATGCCAGTAACTGATTTGGTGAATAGTAGAATTTTTTCTTTTTGTTATTTCCTCAACATAAAAACATGGCAGAACTAGCTATCCAGCTATCTTTCTCACTGTTTAATACTGTTACCAGCTACTAGGGTTCACCTGGATGCATTTCATTTGTGTCCACCATGATAAAGGATCCTAATAGACATTCCATTAGTATTGTTTTTGTGGTGCAGACACGTAATATAAACACATTACATGGCCACCCCCACATAATGCATTGTTAGCCATTTCAGTATTTCTGTGAGACCAGGTTGGCTAGCATCACAATCTCAGTGAATATATATCTATTGCAAACAAAAATAACTTGTAGGCCAACAATATGCAAGTCTAGCTGTGCATCGTACTATAAAGCTTGGCATCTCTGTCTGTAAGTAAGTGTCTGAATGTGTCTGTGTGTGTGTCCTTTGCAAATCTCAAGAACGGTTCATCCGAACTATCTCACACTTGGCAGGCGTAATGCTGGGGACCCAAGGACGTGCAGTATTGAAGTGGGTGCAAATAAGAGGGCAAAAAGTTCAATATCAATGAACTCTTAATAAACAGGTGAATGACACGCTGTGCAGCAGAGGAGGCAGGGCTTCAAGGTCTCATTGATTGCAGTTCACTTTTGTTGCTGGATAGTATACATACTTACGTTTGCAACATCCTCTTGACTTCCCCGGAGTCAACGAGCGACGAGCAGTTCTCTACAGCACACTCAGAACGTCACCACCCTGAATGGGCCCTGTAGCAGCTGGTTATAATGTTACATAGTAAATGTCATTCCCAACGTAAGAAATAAACGGAATAAAATCCACAGTGCAGCCACAACAACTAGTGCATCTACCCCATGCCTGTCAACTTCTATACCCGCACTGTTCTCTTGATCAGAAATTTGTCCATCGCTCACATAGTGAAGCAAAAGTTAGGCACAAGGCAGCGCCAAGGATCAGATTGGGATCATAATGGCTGGTTATGGACTTTTACGTATTTATTTATTAAAATATGTAAAAATGATTGTAAACTGATAAGTTATAGCGCCCCCTAGCCCTGGGGTAGCTCCCGACCTGATACAGCAGAACCAGGGATCTTTTTTTATTTCACACACTACTCTTCCTTAGCAAAGTCTGACGCATTCAAAACCAGCAATGCAACTTGACCGCTGATAGTTCAGTTTGAGATTTTGGTGTTTCACACTCATAGCCTTGAGCTACTAGCTTGCAGCAGATACAAGGAACTACAGAGGACTGATTAACTGGTATGTCTGGTAAGCTATCTTTCTTCCTAACTCCATCTTCAGTTTTTTTTTCATTTCTAAACTTGTCTTCAGACCCAACCGACGCTGACTCAAGTTACATCACATGAGGACATTTGTCAGACTTCACATAGCTGACAGACACTAAAGGTTTCGTACACATTTTGTTCACATATGCAGTAGAACTCCCCAACACCTCCAATTAATCAGCAGTGCTCTACTTTAAACAAGCATTTAGACCATCATGCTACTGTCTACTAAAATCCAAATACAACTCAAGATTAATGAGAAATGACAGATGGTATTCTGGAACTCCTGTGTATGATCTAATTCAGGACTACTGTATAGAAGCAGACAACTAGAACAGTGTAAATAATCAGTCAAACTGCATCACATTTATATGAGAGCTGGGCAACACTGAGTGACAGCTGATTCTTTTTTAATACCAATAACGCCTGAATGACTAGCTCTCTCATCTTCTTTCCTTCATTTATGTGTACAATTATTTTCAAACCAATTTTAAAATAGCAAACTAGTGCAAAGGAGGGCTGGCTACTCTTGAAAAGATTTTCCCTTACTGACCTCATGACACAACAATAATTAGAGCCAATTAAACCCTGTGAGTGACATTTTAATTGTGCACATTTGCTACACTCCTTTAGCCAGTGAATGGAAAATATTACTCTTGTCTACCACCCCTACTGCAACTAATGCAGTTTTAATTAAAGTTTTTCTTTCCACAGAAGCCCTCTCTTCTTTGTCCTTGGAGGTAACAGGTTCAGGCATGTGCCGTAGGTATCGCATTAAGCTGCCAAGACGGTAACAAATAACGTTGTGGTGATAGTGACTCAGCATGCAGCTATTTCTGGTATCCAGTTAACTGCAATGAAAACAAGTGTCAAACTACCAAGTATCTTAATCACTTGGGTTAGTCAGTGTTTACAATGCATGGCACACCCAAAAGTCATTACATTTAGAAAAATCTGAATGTAGCACATCAAGGAATGTGTTTTTTTAAGCTCCTAGCTGTTTGGTCATGGGTATCATGTCTCTGTTTGAACATAGGATGGGTTTATCCCTGGACATCATGAAACAGATGTCATAAGATTACTGTAAATCTCAGATTCTCCTGACATTATGGTCTGCTGTGATTTAATAGTCCTATGAAGTACCATTATGATTCATTTCACATATGTGCTGACATCAGACAAGTTAGTTCTATAGGGGGCTTGACATATTGCAAAACCCCAAAGATTGAAGTTGTTTCTGTGTGTTTTTTTAGGTCGGGCACATTTTTCACATTGCTTGAAATCAGAGCAGTACAAAATGAAAGTTTTTGCAGGTATGAACTACGGAGGACAGGTTGTTGTTCATTCACATCCAAAGGTGCCCTTCAACATGACTGCTGCAGGGACAATGGGAACTGAGGGAAAGTCATCTTAGTTTGAGCCATAAAACACTTTTCTTTTTAAGAACTGATTAAGGATCAGTTACATAATCAAGCAGGACAAACCTCACTACTAGATGAATTGGTCTCGGGGGTGCAGGAAATAATAGCTTGTGTTATATTTAGTAATTCAACCTTTATTCATGCAGAAAAGGGTTTGCTGAGCATGCATGCTGTTTTGCAGTGAGGCACTGTTTCACATTTGCACGGGTATACATTCACACCTGGGAACTTCTGCTAGAGTTTCCAGGGCTTTGACCGAGATAGTTATTTGAAGGTTATTACAGATACAACAGTACTGGAATAAATACTTTGGCAGATGGAAGCACAAGGATTCAGTGTGTCCTCTATGGATGTGCCAACCAATAGCAAAATAATCAGTTTATGAAGTTTGAATGCAGCCGGCTACAAGTCATGATCGGGATCGAGATTTTTGGTACTTTTCCTCTTCTCTAGCCAGACATATTTGAATGATGCCTCAGGTCCATTGAGGTATTGAGCAAGTTACTACAAACGTGTGAGAGGGCCGCTTGTACTGATGGAACTTGGATTATGACCCGACTCTGCAGCTCCACTCAGCTTTATTGAGCTTTAAAGTGAGTTTCAGCTCATTGTTCAGCTGTCCGGGCCACAACTTTAATGAGTTTGTTAACTCTCACTGCTCTCATAGTGTCGTTTTCAGCCACAGCAGGCAGCTGATCTCAGTGAAAACGGTCTAAAACCCTACCTTTTTTTCTCAAAAGTTGGTAGAGACCAACAATCTTGTTAAAATAGAGAGAATATTGGACTTCCTTTTATCAGGTGGCTAGAATCACAACTCCAAATGAATGATAATGTAACTATAAACTGTTTGCCAAAAGTTCACGATATCAAATTAAAAGGTGATGATACGTCAATGTTTTGTTCACAATTGATTTCCTCTGCATCCTGGCTGTTCTGGCTTTCTTTGTCTCCACTAATGAAGCAAATCATGTGATCTTACATAGGCGGTCAACCAACTGTAAGTATTAAATCTGTTCTACACATTTGTTAGATTCAGATAACCCTGAATGAGATAAGACAGAGAATGGTTAACATTACGCAGACGTGTGTTTAAGTGAGACACACAAACACACACATGCAACTAGAATTGCACACAAGCTCATACATGCACACTGACTGAGCATTTAAAGACAACTGTCTGATTTCTGATAAAAAACTTTCAAAGACGGAACGAGAGCTTAGAGAGGCTGGAGGAAATCAAAGCCAGGTAATCTGGCCTGCATAGTCACCGCTAAAGTGAAACAAGTTGTGCTGATGTGAGCTGATTTTATACAGTGACAGATATCACACCACCCAGATATCACACAGTAAGCCCCTTTTTATCTTGAACTTTGTGAACACTCCCTTATTGTCAGATATTACTCCTGCTAACTGTGGTCACCACTATTCATGAAGGCCTTCAGCATAGGTTGCCTAACAGTTAATATGTCTTTTTTAAAATATCCATGTAAACACTGTCATTTTGACCCGCTATGTACGAGTAAAGAATTTTAGACCTTATTGACACTATGGATAAAGACTTTATCAATCACTTTGCAGGCTTCCTCTGAAACACTGTGCCCAACTTTGAGTCTGAGTCTTGGCAATTTCAATATTTATGTATGATGTCCCGCTACGCATCATGCTGGTGAATTCATTTATCTGATTGAGTCTTTTGATCTTGCTCTGCTTACCAATGGACCTACTCCCAAGCTAGGTCACACCGTGGACCTTGTCCTATTGGCTGGTTTTCCAATCTGCAATATGGAAAGTAATTAATGCTCATCCGTTGTTTCATAGTTATGTTATAATTGTGGGTTGTTTAGAAATGTGCTTTACAATTGCATTTGCTTGATTGATTGATTCTTGAGAAAGCACAATGTAATCCAAGGTGAGGGTCACATGATGTTCCTTGTGGCATCTGATCACTAGTTAAGGAAGCCTCTCCAGAAAATACACCTGAATATCAAGACTATGCCCTTGGATTAAATAAATTCAACTGTAAACCCATCAACAAAGGAATAGTTAGACAACCTTGAGGGTCTGCTCTCCAAACTGCCCTCTACTGCAGCCTTTTTGGGCCCATTAAGTAGCTACACAACAACAGTTAGGGGTCAGTGCCTTGCTAAAGGGCACTTTGATGGCAGTTTTTGAGGAGAGTGTTACCTATTTTCTCCCTCTAACTCATGGAGCACAACTGACCCTCTGGTCATCACCCATATTCCCTATCCTTCAGGCTGACCCCCCCCCCATCCACCCCTATCCTTGTCTTTAAGTTTGTCCCAAACATTTAGCTGAAGTCGTTGTCTGCATGCATCCTTGGCAGGCTGCCCGGCACTCTCTTTTTTTAGATTTTACAGTGGAGACACGTACACACATCCCTGTGGCAATGTGAATAATGAGAACATGTACTTGGGAGGAGAGGAACAAATAGGGAACCAGCAAAGATGGAAAACAGGATAAAATAAAGATGACCTCCTGATGGTTCAGAAGCTCAGCACTACATTCAGTGTGTTCTCACAGCATGTAGGCTGGATGCAGTGTACATATTTAGGCATTCTGCTAAACCAGGTACACCTCACACTCCCAGAGCCATTCATCCTAGGCCTGGATGGTGGGCTGATCATGAGGGTAATTGCAAACATTATTTAAAACTATGTAGTGGGTGTATGTGTAGGTCGTTTGTTGTTCTATCTGCTTGTATTCATGTGTCCATGGTTGTGTATTCACATTCTAGGTGCCTCTAGAACGCCTCCTTCAACAGAGGGAATCCCCTGGCATGGCAGCTGGCCTGATAGACAGACCTCACCACCTCCTTAACATTCAACATAAAACAATAACTAAAAAGGCTTCATCAGTAGTAATTAATCAGACTGCACAAACACCATAGCTCTTACATTAAGACAAACCTTGCTGAAAATTTATGCTCACCCTTTTATGTTCAGTCTTAATTGATCAGCACAATAAGTAATGCGCGCTGTCCTTGGCCACATGCGAAGGCAGGGCCTCTCTTTGTTGCCGTGGCAGCATGGATGCAGGGATCGCTGTCCCCGTAATCAGCAGGCCAAGCTTTGAGGTTTGACATAATAGAGGACCTACTCTCAATGAGCTGCAATCAGTGGTTTTCGTGTGTGTTTTCTTTTTGCAGGACAAAATACAATACTTCTTCGCGTCCGGTATCTGTGCCTGTGGGGCTGATTGGGAGAATTCAACCCTGATGGGAACTGCTTTGTGAATTCGATATCCTTCGTTTATCGTGCGGGTCTTTTTCGAGATGCAGAGGTCAAACTGACGCAGATGCTCCTACGCTGTCACGTCAGACAGCAGAGCTCATCCTCGAATACCAGATATGCCCAGGAAATAATTCAACCATCCCACAGTATATCTGGAGCACCGCAGCCAGCAAATGCATTGTGCTGAGCAAACACCAGCGGGTTTGCTAGTGGCCACAGGAGCAAGGCGATCCTCTCGGTGTTTGCCATTTTGTTTGTGCTCTGAGCTTGTACTATTGCCAGAGTGGCAACCAAGCAAAAAGGACAGTTAGCAGCTCAGCTTCCACTGATAAGTCAGGGATACGGGATTGAGAATGAAGGGTATCAGATTTCCCAGTTTGGCCCACCCTGATAAACGCTCCCAACAAGTTGGAGTCAGAGCCCATGTGGCCTTCAACAATGGGTTTCCTCAATTTACAACAAGCCTTGTTAACGTTTTTGTGCTAATTCCGTGTGTTTGCATTATTCTGCAGATAATTTGAGCCAAGCAACCTCGTCATCTTCTACATCCCCCCCTAGCCCCATTCCTTTAAACAAACATTTGATTGTTTGTTAGCTGCAGGGGGAAGCTTACAACATTCCATTTTCTGCCCAGTTGTTGTGTTTACACGGGAAGGGGAATTGTGTCTCTCCACTGTGTACTTAAGGGAAAGCCACACAAACCCAACCAAATGTTGATATCCCTGGTCACAGAAGGAGAAGATAAATACACAGAGGGAAATCTGTTTGGAGTGATGGAGTCAAGATAACAAAGAAGGCAAAAAAAACATTACTGGGCTGACTGCCGCGCGCGTAAACAGTTTCATAATGATTCTAATGGTTTATTTAATACAGGCGGACCGTGTTGTAGGAGTAAAAAGCAGAGGAAATGTTAGGAACAGACGAAATGGTCCTTGACAGCCACTCAAGAAGCTGCTGGAGCTGCAGTCAGATGCTTCTGGGCACACACACTCTCCCTCAGCCTCCATGTCACACTCTTTTCATGTCATCTTTTGGTCCATTTTAACACTTTCTTTTTATACCTTTAATCTTCAGCTTTAACACCGCCACTCACCCAATTGGTGTTTTTGCACATACAATACCCCCCTTCCCTTACATTCCTCTGCATGCTGCCATTGCTGTGACAGTAAAAGGGTTTTCCCATGTCCTCTTTTTCCCACCTTTACCCGCTCCCTTTTTATTTGTTGACTTTTCACCTTCTCTTTTATCATTCAAATTTAATGAGCTCAGAATCAAGAGGTTCTATTTCTTCAAATAGTAAATCAACTTTAGAATTTTCGACTTGTTCCCCCTAAGCCTTTTAACTAATCTTCTTTATTAATTTAAATCAGAACACAGATGTCATACAAAAACTGTTTCAGATTCATTGGAATGTTATATTTCTGTGATATCTACAATGTCAATCAGAGAAAAACAACCATACATATGTAAATTATTTGTTAATAAAAATCATCATGTTAAGACATTTTCCTTCAGTTTCATGTGTAGCCCAACGATGCACGTCTGCACATCCATGGTTACAGTGCAAACAGGAATAACTTTTAGCAAACGCAGCATGAGGTGTTGTGGTGCAGATTTGTCAAAATACACTTCAAGACACAGGGTTCAAGGGTCACCGAGGGCTAAGGGACTTTTACTAGGCAACATGTTACCTCATTGACTCAAGCATAGGGGAAACACTAGTGGCAAAAGCTGATTATATATAATGAAAATGATAAAACAGAAGATGAATCAAATTCATATAAAATGAAGTCTTTTGGTTTTAAACTTTCATTTTTTTCTTTAAAAAAAAATAGTGCAGGCAATAAAAATAAAATAATTTCTAATTTAATGCATTTGTTCTTTCATAAAAAACTGTCCCCCCCAGGCTTTGTCCTCTGCTGTTTCCACTGACCCCTCCTAACCACACTGCCGTACAGTTTGAGATACAGTATCGGAGCATCAAGCAGAATACTAATGTCCATTGATCCGCTGAAGACATTTCAATCACAGGAACAGCATCCTCCAGGCCTCAAAACTTGTTACGATCAATGTGCAATAACCATAAAAGCTATCGAGCTGGGGGGGGGGGGGGGGTTAAGAATCATGTACATTTAAATCAAAGGTTACTACTCAGCAATGCTATTCTTTCACAAACCAGTCCAACTGCTTTAACTTGGCTCTGTTCAAAGTCTCTGAGGAAAAATGCTGCGTTCATCAGAGGGAGACAAAGGCAGAAAAACTTGTTTCTCGTTACCTCGGAGAGGAGAGCAGGAGTTAATTAAAATGTGAGACAACTCACTGAATATCTTTAGCACTGTTTCCAAGCAGGCTTTCCAACGCCCAGGAGTGTAAACGGGGATGGGGAAAGATTTTGAGTAGGTGAGACAGAGAGAAATGAGTTGGAGGGCGGCAAACACAGCACTATTTAAGCACGCCGATCGGGCTAGACAGGCTGAAGCTGCAAATTGCTTTTAGCAGTCAATTTCTCACCTTAATTAAACAGGGGGGGGGGGGCTCCAGCTACAGGCTACATCACTTTCAGCATCTGCTTTCCATGATAAAAGTGGAACAATAGAGCAACGCTTTTTTTTTCTGCTTCTGCCTCCAACCTCCTGTTGATAAACGGTGGAGTGGTGTTGAGTCAGGTCAAACACTGATGCTTAACCTGTGGTGTGAAACCTCAGTGGGCTGGATGGCAATTAAATGTGCTTTTGCCAGCATGTCCTGTGAATGCCGCTGCCCTCCCCACCTCTCTTCTCTCTCTCTCTCTCTCGCTCTCTCTCCCTCCCTTTTGTTTGTTTAATTAGACCTGCAGCCGCATTATAACTGCAGCAGCCATTGGTGGCCTGGTTAATTAAACCAACAAATCATCCATCTGGAGAGTCCTTTTGTCCACATTGATCGCTGCTAGAAAATGTTTTCAAATGATTGCTTACAATGAATACAGCAGGAGGTTTTTCCCTTTTCAAGATAATGTTTTAGCTTATCATCCTCTATAATAATACATTAAATAAATATAACATGTCATTTTGCAGCTATTATGTGGAGTTTGGTGTCGCGCGTTCCACTAAAGGCATCTGCATATTTCAGGCTGTTGGTGCCTTTGTGATTTGTTAATCGTGTTATCGATTTAAAAGAAAACTGCAATGCCCCCGCAACAGAGGTACAACCAGGATTTTTGCTAAGAGAAAGACCGTGTTCAGACAGCATAATCTCAGTAGAGCAACCTCATTCATTTTAATGATATATGGTAGGGTGCATGGTAGGGATGTGCAGAGAGCCCTCTACCTATATCTGTATTTGTTGAGGCAGCAAATTATTTGTATTCAAACACAAGTGGTGATAGGCTTAATAATCCTGTTTTTGATAAATCATAACATTTTATGAAAGTCTTGTGAAAAAACAAAATTACATGAATTTGTTGCAGGAAGTGGATGACGCAAACAACAGGTTTTGATGCTGCACAGGACCCGCTGCTGACCAACCATGTTCTTGTTCAGTGATCCTCAGCTGTAGACTGTGTTTGCCTCTAGTACACACACACACACACACACAGACTCTGATTAATGATAAAATATGCATCCCACACACACCCCTCCACACACTTCCAAATCATCCACAATATCTATTACTAAACAGTCTAATGTGCACACACACATATGTGTTTGCCTCTAGCAACCCTTGTAAGAAAACACACTGATAATCTGCCATAAACAATACAGAGGATATGTTATGTATCATACAAATGATCAGACTCTGATTAATGATAAAATATGCATCCCACGCTTTTGACTTTTGCTGTCAATTCCCCCGATGCCCCTCCCACATGATCCAAATCCATCCACAATATCTATTACTAAACAGTCTAATGTCACCGCATTGTGGTTTACTCCAGTTTTATTGTGCATCAAATAAGTTGGGATATAAACTCCCAATATTCTAACAGAACCTCAGCTCTGAGCTATTAGCCACCCCCTTCTCCCTCATATAATGTTGAATTCACATTATTGATAGAATTATTACCACAATCTCATAATTCCCTGACGGATCAGTAGGTAATAGTACTATGCTCATAATCAGCGCTCTTGATCAAGTCAAGCTGCTTTCTGACACTGCGCATGACGGGAGAATAGGTACGTTTCCTGTCTGCAGTTGAGAAATGACATGGATGAATGTCAAAGAAAAACATTCAATTATCTTAAGCGGGTTTACACAAGTGATTGCCCTGTTGATGGGGAGGGGAGGAGGGTGGAGCGCGTACTGCGTCGGGACACGGGGAGCTGGAAATGGTCGGCTGGAGGTCGATTTGATTTGATGGGATTCCTTTCGATGGGCCAAGTTGGCGTTTCCTCTTTGTGGTGACGGCTAAGGAGGGAGCAACAAATTACTCCTTGTTGGCTGAGGCCAGTGTGGAAATCTGATGAGGGAAAATTACACATCACATCTGCCCTCGTTTTGGGGCGAGACGTGCTTAAAACCCTAATTCTGTAGTTTAAAGGTTGCCTTAAGCTTTAGCAGGCTCCGTGGGAGCGTGCACTGAAAAAAGAACTGTGCCTTTGTGAAGGAGTGCTTTTGTTTGCATATGTACTGTACAGTCTCCAGCCAGCTGTCACTCACTTGTCTCTGATCAGAAGAGGCACATTTCATAGTCCTGCTGGATTATGGGAAGAGAGGGAACATTCCACTCATGCTCGAGGCTCATCAGGCTGTTTGTTCTTGCCCCATGTTCAGAGTCCAAGTAAATTGGATGATTAAACTCTTTAAACCCTGACCTTGGGCTAATTATTTATGTGTGGGGGGGGAAGAGGTGAGTTTGGAGTTCATGGCCAGACTGACAAGCTGACATGCGTCATGCCGACATGAAGTCGGACTTGAAGGTTGCAGTATAACAGCTGAAGGAGAAAGAGAAGGCTGGAGGGCAGTGGAGCTTTTGGGAGCTTGCTTGGCAGAAAGTCTACTGACATTAAAGTTTTGCTGTAAGGTCTCTGTCTCCAGGCTCACTGTCTAACTCACCCTTGACCAAGAAAAAAAACAAGCTTTCCACACACTCACCCATGCCCCCAAAGATATGAAACTTGATTTTGTTCCACCTCTGAAAACGTGAAACACTAATGTATTCATTTGACAAACACAGGCACACACACACACACACACACAGTTCATAAGCATCCAGTGACACACACACACACACACACACACACACACACACACACACACACACACACAGTATACAGCACTGGCTGATAAGTCAGTGGCCGACTTCCTTTTGGGATTAGAACATGGCCCCGAAGAGACTTTTTTTAAGTCTTTATTATTTATCTAGGTGACATAAACATTTAAAAACACTGTTGTTTTTCATAGCGAAGAATGCGTTCCACAAAAATTCACAACCTTTGCAGCCTAGCATTGTGGACATTTTTAGGAACCAACTTTAGGTGGATCTGGTTAACCTGCAAAGAGTATAAAGGGCAGTATAGCTCCATGAATCACCATGACTATGATTGAAAATACTTGTAACTGGAGGCTATAACATAATCAACTGTAATTGTTACATTATTTAGTTTGTTAGTGTTACCTCTCTACTTCTCCAGCATGAATAGAACTGTAAAGTTCATGGGCAGTTCCAACAGCAGCAGCACAGTTCAAGGAGGTAATAATGTTTTGTTCCATTCACTGGGCTAAAGAGACAGGCTCTCCAATGGAAATTATTTTCATACAGTACAATTTATAAAAAAAGAAATAGAAGAGCCCTACATATGAAGGCAAAGTTGAAGCTCGGTTGGCTCTGCTTTAGTTGCCTTATAGACTTGGTTTCTTCTTGATTACTTGTTTGTAGTCACTTTTTCGTCAGCTGTCCTGGAGTGACATGGTCTTTATTCTGCAGAAAAGCAAAAACGTCGAACCAGAGATGAAAAACAGGCAAAACCAGGACAAGTGAAGCACAAAAGGAGAGAAAAACTGAAAGAGGGGAACTGAACAGAATAGATAGATGACTGAATAGCTAGTGACATATGAAGCAGGAAGCAGGGCTAAAAAAAAAAAACTAAAAAATGGAGGGGAAAAAAGCAGAAGGGCAGGTCAGCCAGAGAAGGTGCAGTATGACAGAATGGACAATGAGAATGAATGGAGGTGAATGAATACTGAAGGGGCAGAGCAAGAGATAGAATGTGGAAATAGAAAGCGGCTGTAGGTCAACGGCTGATATAATACAGTTAAAATAATTCGTCTTGTGAAGAGATTGAAGCTAAGGAAGGGGAAAATAAGATCTATTGAAAAATGTTGATTCATTGTGGTAGTCATGCATATATTGAGCCAGAGCAGAGAGTAAAACAAGCAATACACTTTGAGCTAACACAAAAAAGAGAGGGACAGAGAAGGAGAGGAATAACAAGTGAAGATAGCAGCAGGTTGAATAAAGTCAGCAGAGGGGACTGTTAAAGGTGGAATGATGGCTCAGAGGCTTTCTCTTGACCTCAACCGGAAGCAATCCTCAATCCGCCAAACCCCAGATTCCAGTTCTGTGGAGCTGAGCTGGGTTTCAAAGAGCCTCATCACAATAGTCACAGTAGAGCAGAGAGGGAGGATGCTCCTGCACTTCACAGTGCTTCATGGTGCTGAGCCCAACCTGCTCTGTGCGGATATAACTCAGCAAGGCACCCGACTTTATTATTTAAAGAGTCTAAAGATTCAAATTGCTGCTGGAGTGAGAAGTTCCTTATCTTAGCTCTTAATTGATTTGTAACAGACTGGTGGCTGTGAACTGCCTCCTGTTTGATGTTTTATACAGAGTTTACACCGTCTTTTCTAATTACTGTTTTCGCTCTTCTTTCTTTACTCTCTTCTCTTTCTACGTCATACTCTATGAAACACTTAGCATGGCCCCTGTCCCTCTGTTTCTCTCAGAGCAGCAGGATTTGAGATTTGCTATGGGTCTGCTGTGGTCTGCTGGGAACTAATAGATTCTGCCAGCTCTCGAGCCAAAGGCCCTGCTATGGTCTTGTCACTCTGCCCAGCCTGCAGCGGGACTGGAAGGGTTGGCCAGGCACACAGGGTCCTGAGGGAAGATGGAGGTCTGGCAGGAGGGCACAGAGCAAAAAAGAGGAGGGAAGGTGGAGGCAGAGGCAGGGGGATGAAATTGAATCAAAATTGAAAATTCGGCCGAAATGGACAGCAGCCAGACCGACAACCTGCATGAGAGGTGCCATCGCCTCCACCCACAGCCACAACAAGCCACAACCCTAAATCCTGCACTGGAAGGTCTGAAGTGATCCCATGCGACATTGGAGCATTCCAGTGTTCCTCATTCAGCTGGCATGGAAATTAATGGCATGAAGGCAGCCAAAATCCTATTTTGGGATTTATTTTCTATCACCAGTGGAATGGAATTTGGTGGAGCTGGTAAAAAGGAGATCTGGACCTGTGTTCATAAAGCCGCTCAGAATTACTCCCAGAAATCCCACTGACAGTTAACCTAGGACTAAAAACACATTAACAGTCAGAGTAAAGCCTAAACGCTTCCTACACTTTTCAGCAAAGATAACCTAATCTCAGTTTAGGATTTTTGTTTTGCCAAGCTAGCGACTGATGTCAATTTTTCTCAGTCACTTGGTCCAAGACTTTGGTTTGGACTGAAAGCTCTCATAATTGTTGGATGGATTGCCATGGAATGACTTTGGTGATCTGCTCAGTTTTGTGAGACATCTTTGAGAGAAACCAGCAACTATTGGATAGATTATCATAGAATTGGAACATTTTTTATTATCCCTTATTTTTTTTGTTTAAGCACCAGCTACTGTATCATGAAGTCAAATGTGTACAATTGTTGTTCAAAAGTTCAAGTATGTTTGACTAAACCATAACTTCCTGTGAAGACAAGTTTATTTTCAAAAGACGGTATGGTGCCTTGGTGCGTTGGTAGGAGACGCTGAGAGGCACTGACCCAGCGTCTGTATTTGACGAGTTGGGAGTGAGAAGTGGATGGTCTCTGCCATCTTATGGTGACACCTAACATGATTGGTCAACCAGGGACTAAACATCAGTGGAGATGGAAGTCACTCACTATCATAGTATCAAACTAAGCTCAAAGATGTTTGTGTAGTAAGGACTGATATCCTACTTTGAAATGCTTAAAATACAGGCCTGTTTAGCAAACGTGCTCAAGTTAAGCGGAAAGATGAAGTAAAATTGGTTCAGGAGAAGCCATAACTATGTCAAAGTTTAACAAGTGTGGAAAAAGAAGATGAAAGAAACCTAAATGTGACAACAGCATGCCAGCAGCTAATTCCTGCTTTGTTTTTTGCCTGAGGGCCATTCACTCTCCACTGTGTCCTTTCACCTTGATGGGAGGAAGGTTAGCATCTAGCCCGGCTGCTGTCCTCACTACTCAGAGGACTGCATCGCCCCAGGTTGGCTTGAAGGCACGCAGCACTTAGTGAAATAAAGACCATCTGCCTCTGAGTGCCGGTCACCTTTGACCTGTCAAATAACCAGGAGGACAGTGGCGTGTTAGATCTATGTCCCGTCTCTGTGAACGCTCCTAGCGAGCCTCATAATAAACAATCTGAGCCTCACATTCTCGCTCAGCTGATAGGATCTCTGGCCTTTGATGTCAGTGGCATCCGTCTTTGTTCCTCTTGATACTGAGACATGTTGGAGATAACAGAGTGTTAGACAGCAAGTGTTTCCATCATCTGTCAACAGGCCGTCATGAGCTCTGATCTACAGATATCACTGCCCTGGTCTGGATTCATGTATGAAATCCACTCATTGTTAACTACCTGGAAATAATTAAACGATGAAGGGACATGACTACGCTAGTATATATGTATGAAACACACACAAATAAACACACGAGCCAAGTATGTGTACACCAGTATATCAAACTGGTAAGCTGTATTGTTATTGATTTAATAATGAAAAAATACAAAATACAAAATATATACAGATATTGTTCAGCAATTCTCAATATATTAAGACATACTGAATGTGTGTGGTATATACTGGTTGTGTTCAGCAATTTTCTCTTAATCAACATTCTCAAAGATGCAAGATCAGAGATTGTGAGCATTTCCATTGCCTCTCAACGGCTCTCAACATGTCAACAGCAAGCTTGTGGCTCAAAGCTTATGGTGCTAACAGTACAGACTACAGCGAAAACAGTGTTTATCTGAGTAAGAACCAGAGGGTGGAAGGTGTTGTGTTATCAGCTGTATTCGACATATGACAGCAGTGCAGAGCGGCGACCGTGAGCTAACCAGTGGAGCACGCTCACATGCACTTACATGCACTAACAGCATGTGTAGCCGACCAAGCTATGTCAACGTAACATTACATTACATTACATTACATGGAAGAGTCATTTAGCAGACGCTTTTATCCAAGGCAGCAAATAAATGACTTACAATCAGTAGTATATTACATATCATTCACCCATTCACACACTGATGACAGGCTACCATGCAAGGTGCCACCATCAGACTCAACATTCATGCAACATCCAGTCCACACCGATGGCAAGCCTTCGGGGGCAACTTTTGGGGATTAAGTGTCTTGCCCAAGGACACATCGACTGCCAACCGGGTATCGAACCACCACCCTCTGATTGGAGAACTACCTTGCTCTCCACACGCCACAGCCGCCCACACAGAGGGAGAGGGACTTCCTTCTCTGCTCAGGTAGACATTACTACTTGGTATTTATTTACAGAGACCAAAGTTGATTGCTGCTATATTAATGTTGAAAATGTTAAATACAGCTTATTTTACCATTTCATCCAGGAACTGATTACAATATGTGCAATGACAAATGTCTTGGTGACTGCTTATGTTAATCACACTTCACAAATGGTGAATCGTTTTTTTTAATTCCAGCCTATTTAGTATGTATACCGCCTTGTTTTGAGTATAGTAAACGTCACTTTTCCAGTGTAAACACACTACATGGAAATAGTGTATGGATATTGATCCAATTGGGGCCTGATGATGTGCATCATGTCTATATGATGCTGCGGTGTCAGCGCTCAAGTTCTTCCACACCAAACTTGGAAAACTCTTTCTTTATGGACCCGCTTTGTGCACATGGCATCATCGGCAAACAGAGAAGGGCCAAACACACTGCTAACTCAAAGGTGGAAGAACACAACCATCTACTATGCCATATGCTGCGGCATTAATGTGGCAATCTTGAAGATTTTCATATAAATAAATGTTTGTTAAGTTACTGTATATCGCTGAAGGAGGTGACACAATGATGACTGATGAAAAAGTATTTATGTACTTGCAGTTTTAGTATCTGGCTGTCTGTGGCGACATTCCCGGGAAAAAAATGCTGTAATGCTTCTTTATTTTATACACACAAAATGGATGAAATTTCAGACGCAACACAAGACTGGACTGCTCAACTCAAAGCACAACTGCATTGTTTTTACTCAATGAGAAATTATACATCAACCAGGACTGACAAGTTAAGGATTGCCAGTTTAATGGACATATTTTTTATGACAGTGTGATATCTTAGTTTAAACTGATATAGTGTTGTACTGATGATAATGATTATGGAATTATAAACCAATTTTTGAAGATTTTATTATAATTCATTCCTATCATCTTTTTACAGATATAAATAAAAACCCACAGTCTTTCTTTAACTGCACATTTGTTGTGCGCTGACACCGTGCCACTCTGCTCTATCCAGACAACAACATGATTTGTTGAGCTATTGTCCTCATGCCATGTGATGGGCTCAGCTTTTTCAGAGCAATGAGAGTTTGAATGACTGGGTATGTATTTATTTATCATCACACATTTAAATTTAATTTCTTTTTAAATAAATTGTTAAAACTAAAAACACACGTATGTTGGCATAGTTTAATCTCCATGGTTTACAGCCTATAATCTGGAGCACATAACCCATTATTAAAGGTTTAACAAATAATATGATAATCAGTTGTGCTGCATATTGTCAACCTGGCATATCACAGAGCCTTTCTGTTTGCATTTGTCTCCACTTTACTGATGCTAATTATGAAGTACTTCTCACTTCACCATTTAAATCTGATCAGTCTTCATGATGCTCTTTATCTTCTATTGATGTCACCATACCAGCATCAGTGGGAGGGAGCAATCAGCTTTTATTGTCTTCTTAATTTAGTTTCATTTGATGGAGATGATAATTTGTAATCAGCACCTCAACCTGCAACCAAGTGAAAAGCAGCAGTCACAAACAGCGTTTGAAATGCCGTGGTCGTCAGCTCCGGTCTGTTGATATGCAGACACCTTCACTTTCAATCAGGTGTTGATTAATTCAACAACAGGGTGAGGGCTTGAGGAACTGCTGAGAGCTCATTGTTTGACTTCTCTTCTTTTCCTCTCCCAGCTGTCGGCTGCTTTGTTCTGAGGCAACAATGTCTGTGAAGGCGCCGTCTCTGACGAGCTCACTGAGCAGAAGTCATCTCAGGTATGTTAGAGGACTGGTTCGTCCTTACTTCTCGAAAAGTGACAGCAAAGGTGCACTCCCCAACTCTGCAACTGCCCCTCCACAGAATGGGCCACTTGACTGTGCATGGTGCCATATGGGAGCTCTGTTTGAAACTACTGGCGTAAAAATAAACACACAATCAATTCTAAATTACTCCAGACTGAAAATATCCTTATGAAAGTGACGTGGATGGGTTCTGGGCTCGCACGCAGGAGGTGCTGAGGCCCTTTGGCAGGGACATGCATGGTCATAGATCCAGACACACCAACAAACAGATTCACAGAGGCACGCACAGACGGACACGCTCGCATGCATGCACACAGCGCGGCAGTAACTCGGCCTGTGTGTTCAGGAAGTGCCCGCATGACTGCCCTAAATTTGCCTGACGTGGGTTTGAAATTGAATCTAATGTAGCGTTCCCCGGAGACACAGAGCAGCACACCAGTACATTATTTAAAAAAAGGAGCTCCGGACTGAATAATTCAACCCAAATAAATGAGGAATATGAAGAGAGAAAGGTAACCCAAGACAAGCGTCTGTTGACTTGTAGTGTAGCTCGTTAATCACGATCGCAGTATGGAAGGAGTGTGGACACTGTGCACAGGTGTGTGTGTGTGTGTGTGTGTGTGTGTGTGTGTGTGTGTGTGAATATTCACCCAGGTTGAGATGTAACCATCCCTGAGAGAATAAAGGAAGTGTTTTTTAAGCTTATGTTGCTGCTATAGAAACACTAAACACATGTAATGGTAGCTTTCAGAGTGTCTGCACATACACATCAGTTTGCATGCCTTCACTTCAAAACACTCCACCACACACTGGCAGTACAACTGATAAGCTCTTACTTCCAAATACCATTTTCAATAGCGCCTTTGTTGAAACAGTTCAGTGTCAATGTGCGCATAGTCTCCCTGCTACAGCACGACTGTGCAGCAGCACTTTGCAGTTAGATAGATCTGACTCGAATACGCAGCGGCAGCCGTGTATGCGGTGGCAGCTAGTGCACCAGGCTTTAATTCTCATCTCATCTCTCGTGCACAAATCAGAAGGGCTCCAGTGCCCTCGCAGCTTGTCTTCATCTGCCGCCTGCATCTTTGGTTATTTCAGCATCCCTTCAGTACATGGCCCTAGCAGATCGTCAATTATTTATAAAGGTTTCTTTTTTTTCTTTGGGTGTGAGTGTGTGTGTGGAGGGGGGGGGTGTCACAAATGGAAAAGCTGAACATGGTGGCTAGGGATGCAGAAGACGCTGTCGTCTCTCTGCTCCTCCATGTAAATTTCCTGGCCTAATAATGGAGTTCTGCTGAACCAACGGAAGTGACATTGAGAGGAAATAACTTCACAGCATTAAAGAAGATATGTTTCCATTTTGAGGGACATTAAATTAATCTACTGTTATTGAGCGCCTTAATACATTCAGCCAGCAAAGTCCCACAGTGAAGCCTAATGATATCGATTGGGGGAAGAGGGGGGAAAAACAGATGAATGGTAGTTGGTCAAACTTTGGTTTTTTGGTGTGCTCCCATTTTATCAGGATGCGACGAGGTTGCCCGATAAGAAAGGTCACAGCAGTGTGTTATCTATATTAAAAGTTGGTTCAAAGGACGTTTGTAATGATGATCCACTCAATTTGGTGGATTACAAGCTCTTTGATGGGTTTAATACCTAACATATGTGCAGGCCCCTTACATGCGTTCCCACCAGCTGTGCTGCTATCACATGCCTTGGTAATTCACTGCCGTGACCCTCTCTCTGTTTGCCTGCGGGGCACACTGAGCTGAGATTCCTCTGACACTAACACTAAACCCCTACAGAAAGTTCCATGAGGTGACAAACATCTGTACAGAGACATGAGGAATGGCCGCTACCGACTTGCTGCAGTCAAACTGAATGATATCTCTGTTTTGGGGATTTAGTACGGACATCTGGTAGACACCATGAAATTACATCTCTCAGAACCCACCGGGGTTGAGTTATGTCAGCCAGCAAGCAGCAGGGTCAGAGTTGAGGCACGCTAACAGCTGGCTGCAGAAAAAAGGTTTGAGGACAAATCAATGTTAAGAGTGAAAATCTTACAGAAACAGTTAATTTGGTGCTACCATTTAGCTGTTAATGTAGATAATTGATTATCATATCACAAGAGGACAATCCTGTAGTATTGAAATTATGAAATATTGAGAATGTCCATATTCTCAATATATAATATATAATATTCCATGTCATAAAAAATCCAAGATGGCACATTCAGTGTAGTTGGAGGCGCTTTCTGTCTAGAAATGGGTCACGTGTCACGACTTATCAGCTGACATCTGTGGCGGTTGACATTGTCAATAAGAGTCACGATACTGGAAGCAATGAATTTCAAACATGTTTATATTTTCAAGCTTACATCGTCTTTCCATGACGTCTCTCTGCAACAACAAAGGATAATTTGGGTAAATCACAAATTGCAATATTTTAAAAGTTGTGGGAAATCATCAAAGCAATAGTTGACTTCTGGGAACATCGGATCACTAAATCATCGTAATAGAGGGCATGAAACTGGTGTTTTAAAACAAACAGTTTAGCCAGAGTACATGCAAGTGTAGAGTAAAACTGAAGGTAAGCACTTACATACTGCTGGAAGTAACCCCATTGTATGGTACAGTAGTAATGGATGTCAGCAATTTTACAGTTTTCCATTGTTTCCTCCTCTGATTAAGTTTGCTATGAACATTGGCATAAGCAAACAGTGGACGCAGCAAATAGAGGACAGAAGCAAGCAAGTTTGCGATGGGTAACGTGACGGGACATTCGTTTTCGGCTTCCCAAATGGCTTTTGATAAATACCTCGTGGAAAGCAATGCTAAATAGAACTATGGAGGGCCAGGAAATAGTTGGAATTTGATGTCACCCCTGTGCCACTGCGTTTACCCTACACAATTAAGAACTCTTCCTGTCAGTGTTGCACTCTCTAACTTAATCCATCTGTGTCACTATCCAGGTCCCCATGCAGGACCTAATTTAGGCTAAATGCAACTATAATCCAATTAATCTGTCATAGCACAGGCCCGCTGATGATATTTTTACTTTCTGCTGACACGTTCCATTTCCCTCTTGGCAAAATAATGAGGAAGGATAACTTAATTTGGATAACAGAAAGCAATAATGTAAGACAGTTAACACAGCAAAGACAGGGATGGAAAGAGAGCAAAGCGTGTAAGTCTATGGCTTTATAATGAGTTGCATTCGCTGGCTCCAAACTTCTGTTTACCTACAGTCATCTTAATGACGAGCAAGCATTGCTCACATGTCAAAGACGGTCACGCATCACAGTGTAGATGTGTCCTGATGCTGGTAATTTCATCTACATCGCTAAAGGAAAGGTAATTTGGAAATGTTTTAACATTAATTCTTGACAGTGTACAGCGTGGCTGATAACAGCAAAGTGCTGACAAACTGCTGATGAACACTGCTGATTACCATTGTTCTTTTAGTGATACATTATTAACCTAGATGTTGGGCTTAATAACTACCGAGCCAAAGGCGAATCATGTGGTATCATCGTAGAGCTCTACTTTTTCTGTACTGCTTTATTGATTTATACGTCAATATTCTACAGTAGGATAAAGTCTCATTGTTCAGATGATCACTTTAAGACGTTACCTTGTACCTGCTGACAGAAGAAAAGAGAGAGTCATAATCATCTGATCACATTTGAAAGCTGTGTCACATCCACTTTGCTTCTTTAAGGGAGCTTTTACTGTCTGACATTTCTATCTTGGCAGGAGTTGTTGGATACACTGATCTAGTCTCCTGAACATAAAGTATGTCACATACTCCAGATTCAATCAGAATCTTTTTCAAAACCAAAACTTTAGGCAGCTATAACCTTCGGTCTATGTTTAACATTATTTCTCCCATTGCTTCAGTCCCTACTTCAACACTGCATTACATGATGAGAATTTAGCAGCCTCCTCATTCATTCAGCAGGGTTACCAACGCAGGAGGCTCCAGCACAAAAATACAAAGGCTGTCTGGAAAAGAAGCTAAACCTTACTAAACTTTTGTCACAAGTTATATCTGGCAAAATTCTGTAGAGGCCAATCAAATCCATGTAAGGGTAGATTCCACCAACAATATTTTGACAATTAGCTAATCTTGTACTTCAAATTAGCTAATGAAGAAACTCTATCAGTATTGTTTTTTCTAATATTTGCATGTGGTAACTATGATGTGGTAAAGGTAAGGAAAAGATCACGATTAGAGTTCATAGAAAGGCAAACTTTAGACGCACTTACTTGGTCTGTCTGTCCACCTCCAGACCTCCACACCCTTAACGCACACCCACTGTGTGTCTCCTCGTCAATTTGTTTAAACACAACTGACAATTATGTGACAGAAGTGTGTCATTTTTTTGGTGACCACAATCTCAAACAGCAGTGACACTCGGCTGTTTAGGTTTTGAAATTTGATCTTGTGGGAGGGGCATCAGGGGAATTGAAACTCCACGAGAACAGCAGGGAGAGAGGGGAGGAAAGTCAAAAGGGTGGGATGCATATTTTATCATTTAATAGAGTCTTATCATTTGTATCATCCATAATATTATTTATATCCTTCGTAGTAGATTATCACTGTGTTTTCTTGCTAGATTTATTAGCAGCACATGGAGAAAACTAGTTTCTAAAACTATCAAACGCAAAGCCGACTGTGGAGCTCTGAGCCCCGCCACATCCAGTGTGAACAGCCCGGTTGGTTGACAATAATGACGAAAGGATGGATGGTAAATGGATATGAACTTGTATAGCGCCTTTCAAGTCCGCTCAAAGGGCTTTTACACGACATGTCATTCGGGCAAAAGATGCGGTCAAATTACGGCGCTCCTGCGTCCAGTGTGAACCCCGGCCTTAGGCTGAGGTTAGACTGACAATATCCACGGCAAACCTGGCTAAACATTTGCCACAACACAAAACAACATCCGACAAGACACTTTGCTAGCCAGTCAAATACAAGTTATGTTGATGGATTTTTCAAAGGCAGGATTTGTGCTGTATTTGAGATTTAAAGACGTCGTTTTGATGTTGCCAACAACGAAGATGCACCTTTCCCGTAAAATCGAGCGTGCGCCAAAATGCACGTTGTGACTGTCAAGAGTTCGTCCAAAAGAATGCAAGAATAATGTAGTGTGTCTTCAGCCATTAGCCTTTCGCTTGCTGCGCTTTTTAATGTTGTCATTTAAAAAAATAGGTCCACAGTGTACCATCAAGGTGAGCGTGAATACATGGGGACATATTGCTCAAACATCTGTGAGGAATGCCTAAATATCACACCTGCCTATGTAATTGAGCTTTTCCAAAGCAACTACTTCCTCTTTCCACCGAAATGTCAGTGCTTCTGATGATCAGGTGCTACGCTTTGAAAAGTCAAATGCCAGAGTTGAGCCTCTGATGAACCCTCGGAGGTGGATTTAATCTACCTACATGACATGATTAAGAGAAACTGAAAGATGTTATTGAACAGTTGGTGAATTCTTATCATGTTATGCAGCAATAAAGAACCAGAGGATGGTATACTGTGATGGTATGGAAAACACTGGTACGAAGTAGCCATGGTATGCCTACCAGTGCAGTTATAAGTGTCCACAAAGGACACCCAGTAAAATGAACAAACTGAGGAGGATGAGATGAAAATAAAATAGATGGATAATTAGCTCCCTGGTTACCACAAATGTTGGCATAGCAACCATTAAATCCCCCTCAGGTTTGTTAGATTTCCCTCAGAGGATTCAAAGCATGCTTAGTGCATGAGAGGAAAATGCAACATATATTTGTCTTCTAAATTAAATAGTTTAAATGGGCAAGTGTGGTACATAAGCGTACTGAGGAAAGCAGAAATTGTAGCTGTAATGATACAGATGGACACACATTAATGTAATTAATACTCAAAGGAGAGCTCCTGTTGCTAATGCAGACTTATTTTGTATGTCTTGTTGTGCTAAAGCTTAGCAAAGAGCAGCAGGCATGGTGTAACCCACTGCAGCAGCGGTTTGTATCTGTAGTGTGCAAACAACCAGTCCTAGGAGGTCACATCATGTTGTGCTACAACGCAGACAAGCAATTAATAAAACATGCTGTTTTCTGTCTATCAGAATGTCGGCAGTAACATGCAGTCTGATATTATTATACCGAGGTCTACTTTTTCAACATATGAGACCAATCAGCTAGCCGTTTCATTCCCAAACTGAGCTGCCCCAGTTGGTGCAGTAAATCCCTCGTCCTATTCCTTCTTATCATAAGCATCATCTTTCGTCATAGGTTCTCTTTCAAGCCTCCACCTCGACAAAGAAACATACAAAAAAAGTGAACTTACATTTAGCGTCGGTAGAAGGTAGAAGATAATCTAAATGAACAGTCATCACTTATTTAAAACAAGCCTACTGACTCGCTGCAGGGCTAGAATACGCAAGATTCAACCCAACCCTGCCGTCAGAAGGCTACTTTGCGGGGCGGCGAGCATCCAGTAGCTCCAGGAGATGGACCATCAGTTAGCAACTGAGTTGCAACCTAAATTCATAGCTGGGAGTCACAGTGGGCTGTGGACTGTGACTCCCGACGGTACAAGTAGTATTACAAGACAGGACGGCACGGAAAATCTGAATCAGTCTCTCCTGTCTTATGCTCTTGTGTTTCTCGTCTTTCATGTTGACATTCTTTACTGTGACTCATCTTCCTCTTCATCTGTCTATCTTTTTTTCTCCCTGGTAAAAAAAGTAACTCTTACCTGAAATGAATTTGATGTGTAACATTTCAATCTTTTTCTAATGCCTAAGCCCCATGAATAAGCTAACTTATTGGCATCATATGCAGTTTTGTTGCTCAGAGGGCTCTCCCACAGACAGTTTGAGCCCTTTATGCACAATTTCCGTAGTTCTGCAGTTTCGCAAACTCGTCTGAGGAAATTGCCCACAATGCATAGCGCATAGATTGATGTTAAACATGGGTTTAAGCCTAGAGGCGTAAAAACAGAAGGTAAACAAAGGACGGCACATGGGTGTTCAGCCTGTCATATAAAGTATATATAGGATAGGATTTATTTTTAAAAATACAAAAAACAACTTGAATTCAGAGAGAGAGAGGCTAGAGAGAACTATAGGCTTTATAAACAGCTGCTTTATTCAACCATTTCTTTTCATGTTGCTTATTGTTTTTGACAAAAACAAGTGAATACATGTTTTGATAATTATCTCTCATCATGTAAGGCAAGAGCCTGGAAGACGTTCAAACAGGGAGTAAAGAGTCTAAAATAAATACCCACAACTGCACATAACATGCTATGATGTTGTCATGGTAACGTGATATGTCCTATGCTTGCAGCAAAGTGCTGTCCCATTAGTATCAAGCCATAAAAAAAATTGAGCGTACGGTTCTGATGTTGTCATTATGCTGTTTATTTTTTTCCAGTGTACTTTTGCCGTCAAGGGGATTGTTCTACTAAAACTATTTCCACATAATTCAGTATAATCTCATATGAAAGATAAACATGAGAAAATGAGAATTAACACTATTTTATCTACTGTGTTTAAAATGTTCCCGGGAAAAAAATGCTATATTCCTGGAGAGTAGTCATTCCAAAACCAAAGGAAAAACTTTCAACCCCTGTGCACACGTGTGAGTGGCCACAATGGGTTTTCACATCGTTTGGACACGGTCTGGAGTGGACGTCTGGAATGTAAATCTCAGCCCCGTCTGTCTGATTTTGGGGAGAAAACGTGTGTCTGAATGCCCAGCTGAGGGCAATTTCCTAGCAATCGCTCCAAGCGGTTTCCTTACCCACTAATTAATCCTTACTGTGAGAACATACGCACACAGGTGGACACACACATACAGTATATAGACGCACATGTGTCTACACACGCAGACATACAGAACATAGACATAAAACACATGTAATCAGTCAGTCCACCCAAAACCGCTGCTGTTCCTCAACCTCCCTCTCTGGGGGAAAATGATTTGGCCCGTCCCTCTGGCTCAAGAATCCCATAAGTAGTGGTGGGCAGCACGATTCTCAGAGGGAGGTACAGCTTTTGGGTGGAGGAAGCGCAATTACTCCACAGGGAGCTCTGGAAGCAATTATTCCACCATCCAAACGCCCCTGAAACAACTCACCAACCGCTATCAAACACACACAAATCCTTCTGCCAACCCATTGTATCCAGACACCACATCATTGCTTGGAGAATCGCATTAACCTCATTTGCCGTGTATACGCCCACACAAAGCAATTGAGCTAGAAAATAAACAGTTGGCCGGCTCAGATAATAACCGGCGAGACAGTATGTAGAAAAGGAGGTGTATGAAAATACACGCGTAACGTCCAAAACAGTTCCTTTTCAGGAAATAAAAAAAAAAAGTTTTATGGATCATTTAACACTGTGTAGTCAAAGTTGGTTTTATGTCTTTATGTTCAGAAAGTTAAATATTTCACTAAATTATTGATATTTTGCCAAAGTCAAGCTCAAAGGTTACAAGGTTTTTTGACAAGCGAATATCGAGATACGTGTTTTGTCTGTCATTGATTAGATGTAAAGATACAGTCATACAGTCGGAGCCGCAACCCACCTTCACCCGCTGAGCTGAACCCTGCTGTTGAAAAGGGTAAACACTTTTTGCTTCATTATGAAACTGGAGAACAGTTAGTACAGAAGAAATCACCTCGTCACTGTTTTACTTTAGCTTTGCTGTGAGCGACACCTCATTGAAGATGGAGGCAGGGTGGAGATATGAGGTTTCTGCTGAGAGTTTGAGTATCTAATGGAGCTACAAGATTTAGTCTCAAGCTCTTTTTCATTGGTTTAATATTTGTCAAACCCACAGACAGAATTAAAGGCTGACCAATAGCATTGAATTAATAAAAAAAAAAAGACAAAATACGGAGGTTCGATTTTTCCATCTCTTCCATTTATTTAGAACACACGTTGTTGACCTGTAAGTTACCACTGAGGCAAACAAATAAAAAGTGCGTGCTCACTCTTTCTGACTTCACATAAACAGTCACACAACCACTCATGCTCACTTCTCTTTGGGTGCATGTATCTTCACACGGACCTCAAGAAATGCACACACTCGTACTCTGGAACACACTCACATGCACATGGACAGTGAATTCTCTGAAAGCTGCAGATGCAACTGAGTTGAAAGACATCCCCTTCACCAGCAGCCTGCCTACTCACTGTAACAGCAGCACCTGGATAAAATGCTGAGCAGAGGAGACTTTCTCTCCCTCTCTTTCTCCCCCTTTCATGCTCCCTAGCTTCTATATTTTTTCTCTCTGCTCTGCTCTGCTCTGCTTTGTAATCATCTATTCCTCTTTCTTTTATTAAAGGGATATTTAGTCAGAGCCCAAATAGTGTATAAAACGTTAAACTAATAAGTCACATGGCTTTTCTGGCTCTTATTTTACATTTGAGTTGAATATACTTATTTGTTGTACTTCTACAAGAGGCCAACCTTCAGATTTCTGTGTCCAAAGTTGTGTCCCGTTATGCAGTGCACCTTCCTCTCAACATCTAAAATGAATTTCATGAGAAGATATGTGTGACCTCAGAAGTATGTAGTATGTTTTCTAGCAACTACACCCTTGTTAAAAAAAGTTGATTTGAGTGTAATACAACCTGGAACTTCTATACATCACATTGTATCCATCAAGTTATTGGCTGAGTGGTATCCTAACATAACATAAGTCATATAGAGCATGAAGCACAAGCAGTCAGACAGTGAGACAGGGTTTAAAACATAAAGGTAATGGTATTACATGTTGTTCTTATAGTCAACAAATTCCATGAATGTATCTACTAACAAGTATAGTGTGAGTACCAAAGCCTGACATGTCTTCTTCCTCTGTGCCATAGAGCTCCATTGTTGTCCAAAGACTATTCAAACTGGCTGACATGTTCCTTCATTACCATGAACACATACTGTAGTTATTTGAGTCAATCCCACACACGTCCTACTCCCTGAAAAACTCAGGCAGATCATCAAAAGTGGATTAATCCACCGATGAAAATAGTCCAAAAACAATTCAGAATCAGGATCAGCTTTAGTGTCCTAGCATTCACACACAGGGGGTTTGACAACGTTTTTTTTTTGTTTCTCTATTTTCTCCTGTTTGAGTAACATTTGCTGAAAACTACTGTGTTAGCTGTTTTTTGGAATTCTCTAAAACTTCAAAACCTGCTGTGAGACGTTTTTAAAGATGTATGATTCCAGTGGAGAACCGATGGGCTTTGGGCTCAGACCACAGATAGAGAAGGGAAGTCATAAAGTATTGAGAGACAGACGAGCACGTCGGTTTGGTCTTTTTATGGGATTTGTTGACGATTACGACACTTTAGAATATCATCGACTGTTTATCTTATAATAATAATAATAATAATAATTTCAATTTTCATATTTTGGGGGGAATGAAGGCAAACAGTAAGATTTTAACTTTCACTTTCTGTTCCCACCCTAGCCTGTCACCCATGTCTATTTATTTATTTGACTCTGTCCTCTCCTCTGCTCTGCCTCCGAAACCATTTCTGTCTCTCTTTTGTAAAAGCGACATCAAGTACTGCAGCTCCTTTGTAAAGAGACAGTGAACAAATGTATGGAAATAAGACCCAGAATTATCTTTCAAGCTAGGAGTGCTCAACGTTTTGTAACTTAAAGCCAACATCTATATGTTATAACATATTCTAAGGACAACCTTCCCAAATAAATGAGAAAAAAAAACATGACAAGAAAAGGACAATAAGTAGACTGGGCTGTAAATAGTACCTAAAAGTACCTAAAACTGCAGTTCCTTAAATAGCCACTTGAGGCTGGCACAAAATCAAATCAATCCCCTTAGACCTTCATGTTAAAATGACCAACTTCACAGCAGTAATACCATGTTTACAGCCTGGTACACAAAACAGTTTTGGTCTCTTTACCTAATATCCCCGTTCATGCAAGCTGTACGAGGTCAGAATTAGTATACAACTCACCCTTTTACATGATATCAAAGCTTAAAGTTACTAGTTACTACCATTACTAAGGCGGTGCTGCTTTGAGGGACAGGTGTGTGCTGGTATAAGTCTCTCACCGCTGCGTCACCCATGACGATCCAACTCTCTGCCCATTTTTGGATTAGCCCGGAGTTATGCTGTGTTTTCACTGCCAAGATGGCGATGGCAGAAACCTGTGTACTATGTCCATATATATTTCAGAGTATTTACAGTCACAGGGTTGTCTCCCACGACACTTATTCATTTTATAGACTGGTCAGATGCAACGTTAACTCGTAACAGCGGCAAAAGACGCTTGTGTTCTTTGTTCTTCTCCCCTATTTGTTGTATGTTATAAGAAAGTGTCATGCTGTATTGTGTTTTGTGGTCAATCATTTTTAATTGATATAATACCTCTGATAAAATATTCCGTGTTCTTTCAGATTGTCACATGATTTCAGCAAATTATTAGTCTGTCGCTGTTTTCAGAAGCCCTCATCTGTCTTCTCTCCCCTAATAAGTGAATCCACCTGTTGTAAAGATAATTACACATTACATTTTTTACAAACACATTCCGAGACATTTCTCTGCCCCAGTGTGTCCAGAGCTTGGCCCCCTTAAAAATATACACCAGTCACAATGAAACCAAATCCAGCCGTCTGAAAACACTTAACCCTCAAAGGGTTGGCTGGGAATCGGCCTGCTGTTTGATTTTCAGCCTATACAACCTCGCCACATGAAGGCGGACCGTGTGCGGTGGACATTCTGAGTCCTGTTTCTGCATGTGTGTGTGTGTGTGTGTGTGTGTGTGTGTGTGTGTGTGTGTGTGTGTGTGTGTGTGTGTGTGTGTGTGTGTGTGTGTGTGCAGGTCTGTAGGAATCAGAATCAAACAAGCGCTATCGTGTGATTCATCCCTGGAAAGGCAGCATTTTTAAAAACTCTCCAATTATCCTGACGAGCTACACGTCATGTCGTCATGACGCCCCCCCCATCTATGTCCCCGCTGCAGAGGAAGCAACGCTGACGCTGCACAGGATGCATGTCACCAGCAACTTACAGAGCAGGGTAATTCCAGTCGGTCAGGACATATGGAAGTGGTTTGGGCTGAGGAAGGTGTCAAGGCGGGTACACATCGCTGTTGGATTTCTTTTTGGGATGAGCCCCCCCACACAGTACCCTCTGCCCCCACCCGCCTCCTCTAAACCTGAGCCAGGAGATTTCTGGTGGGGTTTTTAAAAGTGGGGAAGAGAGACGTTAGATCAGATTAACTCACTCCAGGTGCCTAATGGGCTGTTACACAGGTCTGACACACACCATTACCCAGCATTTACACCTCGCAGGCACAGGGGCAAAGACAGAGACAGTGAGAGCGAACCTCCAGATTGGATGCATGTGTATGTGAGGGAGAGAAAAAGATGGCAACGGGGACAAAGGATGTGGGGATGAGGCCTCTGTGTGCGTGTGAGAGAGAGCTATCTATGTGTGTGACTGCTCTTGAACTGGATGGGTGGGCGCGCTGAGGTAAAAAGCAGATTTTATTGGATAATTAAGAGGAACTGAGTTGCTCTCATTACTGCGCTGCTGCTGCTCTCCCCCTCGTCGGCCTCAGATACTGACGGAGCAGAAAAACACTCGAACAAAGACTCCACAAGAGGAAACAGTTTGTGTTCAGCCTGCCCATTCGCTTCCTGAACTGAGGCTCTCTTCCTCTTCGGATCATAACATTGTCTCATACACTGTATCACTGCTGAGCAGAGCTGTCCACACAGGCCGCCGGCTTTACCCCCCGCCGCTCCCAATTCGCTCTGCAGGCTCAACACGCTCCACTTCTGGAGCAACATGCACTGTGCAGCCGGAGAGGATCCTATGAGTAGTGAATCTGTGCGGCGGGAAAACATTCAGGAAAGTAGCAGAGAACCTGAGGTTGTCTTTGAAGCTATAAACAGTGAATCTGGCAGCCCTGACGGTCATTTCACATGGAACAGGTTGTCTGTATTTCAAGAAAGAGGGCATTACATTAAAGCAGTGGGAAGTCGGAAAAAGAAAAAAGTGAAGCAGCGCAGCAGAGACAGTGTCTGTATTCCTTGTAGTGGCGGCAGCTGGATCGTGTTAGCGCGTCGGAGCGCGTTATCGCCGGGACACAACACAAAGCAGGCCCGCTAAGCTTTCTCCTTGCTAACCACCGCCTCTACGTTAAAGACAGGCTTTGGCGTCTTAGCCATGAACTGTGGGCCTCGGAGACCAAACACTGACAGAGCTGCTATAGACAAACCAGTTTGTAGCGTCCCGTTGACTGTAACTGGTCTGTTGGAACAGACAGACCTGGGCTTTGTCAGCCCGTGAGGCCGCCGTGTGGAGAAAGGAAATGAATGCTGTTCAATAGGAAGAGTTAAACCAGCTAAAAAGGCTTGTTAAATGCTTACACAGGGACAAAACAAAAGACTTCCTGATGGGTTAAGGGAAATGAATACATTGGAACAATAAGGCGCATGAATCAAAGGGGTTCAGTACTGGCCTTGTATTGCGTCATTTGAAATTAAATCCGTGGGTTGTGATTAAAAGGAAAGATTGTAGAAAGACATCATTGCATCACAACAAGAGAATTATCCAAAAACATGCTGATACTCATCAGAGTTCTGTTGTTATCTGAGCCGAGGAATGTATGCCTATAAGTGAAATGACTAAAACAGAGAGCCATTAGGGACATTTTGAATGAAATTACTAGGAAAAAACTTTTCCTTTTATCAAGAGGATGGGGAACACAACTGGAACAAATTAGTCAAATTTGAACCTAGAATGATTTACTCATTTTCATCAACAAGGCCTTGATGCTCTCTGCTGTTACACCATGATTTTCATTCTGTCCTTTAACTTTCTCAACACAGAAGTTAAGACTCAACCTCAGTCAAGAACTTTTTGATGACTAACTACAGTATGTGGCGGGAAACTAAAATGGCCTAAATGTCCTGGGGTTATCAAAGGAGGAAAATGAAAGGGGGAAATCAGGTTCACATTTACATTCACAGTTAGACTTAGCCTTGTGATCACACGCTACGTAAGGATGACACTCCTCCTGTGTTTTTCTTCTGTGACACTTAAAAACAAATTCTCTTCCCAGTTTGGGGGTCACTCACCTCCATGGCAGAAACCTCTCGGACAATAGAGAGCAGCACAATGTCTGCTGATTAGACGCTCACTCTGATTATTCCTGCAACCTGGTGATTGTGAAAGTGAATGGGATCATTCTGCCTCGCACAATCATGGGTGAATATTTCGATTACAGGTTGCAAAGCCCGCTGCATTGTCCTGACCAGAAGGTTACACAATGAACAGAGTGCTGTCTCAGGTGCTGGCTGGAAAAAAATGCAACATAAAAGCCAGTGTACAAAAGAAACTAAAGAATGACTTTCCCATAAAACCAAACTGCATCGTAAGTTACGTTCTTACAATAAGTACTTTTGTTGCCTAAACATAACCAAGTAGTACTTCTGTTGCCTGAACCTAAAGAAAGTACATTTGCTGCGTTTTAGTTTAGTTTTATTTAAATTATTTAACAAACATTTAAGCCAAACCATGACGTTTTTTTACCTACCCTTACTAATCGTTTTTTTTGTTGTGTTTTATGTTTGTTTCAACGAACAATGTTAACCAAGTGCTTCAAACTATTTCGTTTAAAACTGTTACGTTTAAAACTGCAATATTTATCCTGGAAAAAGTGTAAAAAAATGAGGGTGCAGTTCAGTCGTATGGGTACAGCTCTCATCTAGAGGTCAATCTGTCAACTTCTCCAAAAACATAACAATAACATTGCACAGTGACATCATGTCAGAACCGAAGTACTGTCTATCAAAAGTTCCAACCAATTCTCCTACAAATCTTAACGTGACGTAGTTTCACATGAAAAGCCCACCATGTAAGAGGAACATAATGCCCTCAACGGCTAAAAGGCTAACACAGGGAAACATCTGGGCTGAAAGTGCAAAATCATTTTGGCAAGAGGTTAGTAAAAAGAGAAAACAATGGCATAGCAGAAGTGTAAAAAAACTGAGGCGAGAAACTGAAAAGCAGCAGAGTTGTTTGTGCTGTTGAAAAGAAACGGACTCAAACTCCAAGATGACCACCAAATACCAGACCCACTCAGAGTAGTCAGAGAATACTTCCAATCTCTTCTATTTTGCTGTTATTTCGTCATTGATGTTGTTAAGCTACTGTTGCTGAAATGTCAGTGGCTCAATAAAGGTCAGAAAAAGAACCATGCTTCTGACAGAAATGGGAAACTCAGGGCACCAGAGTGGTGGGTATGACCCGGCTCTGTTGTTACTGATGCCATTAGTGCTGTGGAAATGTGTATCATCGTGAATGTATCAAGACAAATGGTCAACATGGAGGAAGTGGTGTGTTTAAGATAACGGCATCAATCAATCAGATGACATAGATGTCTTACTAATATTCACTATAATACAATAATCTTACAAAGAAAATGGCTTTGAAAGTCATGTTCTTATTAAAGAATGGTTCTTTAAGGCTCTATCTGCTGTAAATTTGAAAAAAAAAAAGATAAATATCCTTGCCAAGTGGAGGTGAGGTTAGGAAAATGAAAATGGAAAGCACAGCATTAGTCCAGCCACAGAGCTGATTGTGATTTTTGGCATGACGGACAGATAATCTCTGTGTCCTCTTTGGCCCCGTCCCAACGCTCCCAAATAAGTTGTCATTTCAGCTCCCTCTCACAAACAGCAGGCTGATGCCCGTGTGATGTGGGTTAAAGTGTGTGTGTGTGTGTGTGTGTGTGTGTGTGTGTGTGTGCCCATGGTTGCACGAGTGTGGACACTGAGGCACAATGTGCACAGTGCTGAGACACTGAAGAGCCTGTGGAGGTCCCAGGTGATGCTGTGAGCTTGATGAAGAAATGCAGCTGAAGAAGGAGGATGATAATTAATGGGTTCATGCCCTGGAGAAAGCCCCTACTTTAGATGCCTACTCTATCTTTATTTTGTCTATCTTTATTTTGTTGTATAGTATGTGTATTTATTGTCTGTGTCTGTGTAGTTGTATAGTATGTGTATTTATTGTCTGTGTAGTTGTATAGTATGTGTATTTATTGTCTGTGTAGTTGTATAGTATGTGTATTTATTGTCTGTGTAGTTGTATAGTATGTGTACACTGTGTCTGTGGTTGTACAATAGTATGCTGTGTCAGTGCTGAGACACTGAAGAGCCTGTGGAGGTCCCAGGTGATGCTGTGAGCTTGATGAAGAAATGCAGCTGAAGAAGGAGGATGATAATTAATGGGTTCATGCCCTGGAGAAAGCCCCTACTTAATAGTTTAGGAGCTTGTTTATGATAAGTGACTTGGAAAGGGCGAGGAAAAGTGCATGTGCTAGGAAAATGTCAACATAAACATATTAAACACGCATTTCGCAACCCAGATGCCTTAACACTATGTCCTACAATTTTAGGCAACCCTGTTTCCTTCCAATAACATTCACATATAACTTTAAAACAAAACTAAAATGAAACAAAAGTACTTGGCTGTGTTTAGGCAACAAAATATATATTAGCATTTACAGAAACCATGTTCAATCTCCTAGCTAAATCTAAGAACATAACAGAGGTGTTATCATCAATTCTCAAATATAATCTGATATTTAAACATTTCCGTCTTTACAGCCAGTGCAGGTAAGTGCTTTTCTGAGTTTCTTATTCACTGTTAAATGCCAATGCTTCTACTTTTTTCTTGCGTTCAACGGCTGTCAAGTTGTAAGAATAGAAGCTTAATAAGAAATAAGAAAACCGCAAAGTAAACGTGAAAGGAAAACGTGAATAATATCTGACCAACACACTACTCGTCTGTTCTTTTACTAATGGCATTAGTGCTGTGAAATGTTGTTATGCTGAATTGGCAGCAGGTAAACATGGCCAATATGTTGAGCTTGTATTAGCATTTTAAATTGAGGAAATTAGGATTTATGATTGACTCTTACAATATCTTGTTGGCCAGTTCATAATCTGTTAGACTTTACTTTTCCATTGTGGGACATTTTTGTAAGATCTTTTTGTCCAATCCATTTATTGGGGCCTTTTATAAATATGTTTTGAGAAAAGGAAACTACAGGAGGTCTGCATAAATGACCTTCTTTAATAACAGACAAACAGAGGGTTACATAATAATCTGAAATCCATTTAACTCAGTCATGGCTGCTACTAGTGGTTGTGTATTGCAGTGAGTATTGAGTGTTTTTTTACCATAAAGCAGACTCATTATGAGTGTGCACTCATGAGATAAAGATGACTTAGTGGGAGAAATTTCATGCTGATATTGAATGAAGGTTTTCCTATAAGTTATCAGTGATGGACATCATTTGACATGCAGGAAGATCCCCTGGGGTCTAAGGTTAAAATGACTCTCATAATTAGTGATTCATAAGATTCAGTAGAGAGAGATAAGAATAATTTGTGTCTGCAATGACACTGAAATGATATGAAACCTTGTGATAAAAAGGCGGTGGTGTTCTTGAAAAACTCCCAGCTGATGCTGCGTCACAGCTTGCAATGAGAAGAGATGGTGATAAGGGCTTTTGTGTGATAGCGTTCAAAAGGGGAAGCATCAATTTTAAGCAACACTTGTCACCACAGCTGTGTGGCTGTTGGATCCATGCTCTCGTTTATTTGTACGCTATTCTGCAATAAAGAAAGCCTTAAAAAAAGAAATTAGGAGAATCATTGAAAATTCAGTCTTCTTCAAAACAGGAAGCAATTCCCCCTTGATTTCTCTCTTGCATGGAGAAATAAAAATAACTTCAGTGTTAATAGAGTTGCACTCACGTCACAGTGTGGAGCTCTTCACACTGTGGTATGATGCTGGAGTAAAAAGCGGACTCATGATGGTAAATGTGACAAGTTGAATGGATTGATTTGGTTGAGGGAGCCGTTTTGGTGAACAACATATCTCTGAATCTCAACATATTATTGTCTCTTTGGATATGTTTTCTTCCTTTACGTCTTCTTATTGACCTGGTCATTTTTTGGATAACCAAGCCAGGCAAACCTTCAAAACACCTTAAAAAAAAATAAAGTACCAACACATACAGCCAAGTCAAAGCAAGAGAGCAAGAGTTTTTCCAGTTGAGGAGGACTGAGTCATAGTCAAAAACTATGACTCAGTCTATAGAAGCAGCTGCAGGAGAGAAACACAACATTTTAACCTTGTGTCACTGATGAATGATCGTTAGGAAAAAGTATTTGATTTGAAGGACTGACACCAGAGCCAGCCTTTTTATTTGACATTTTTAGATTGGTGAACATTTTATATCATTAAACTTCATTTGTGCTTCTTTTGGAAATATCTTCTTGTGGCATCATGTAATCTGTGTTTGGTCATGAAGGTGAGAAAAAAAACACACCACCAACACAAATTATAACCATTCAACACTTTGGTGTTGAATGGTTATAATTGTCTCTACCAGCTTCAAGCTTGTCACACAGTCATTTTTTCAGCCCGGCTTCCTATCAGTATCCATCATCTGCCCATCTGTCACTGTTGATGTTCTCCATTATTGTGGTCTGTGTGCAGCAGATTTTAATTTCAAACCTGAGTAGAATCACTCTCTGGTGCTAACATTAGTAACTCACGTCCTGTCTAAAATGGCCGACCAGTGATGCATCACTAGCCAATTAGCCGGCAGAAACCAGATGGAGGCCACCGATTTCACTACCGCCTCACATTGAACCATTTAAGGTGCATGGATAATTGGTGTGAAAAACAAAATAGTGTGGATGAGGGAGACTTTGAAAAAAACTATTTCTATTACTATTACTTTTGTGAGATGTTTGTGGATGCAAATTGTGGGAAGAAGACATTCTTAACCTACTGAAGGATTATCTGACAACTGTACCCTTCTGACACATGACTGACGCCTTGGGGGGAATGAGTGGAGAGTCAGTCGGGTTTGGGTATGGCTTGCATACTTTCTTGATGTTGGATGCCTAAAGTAACCTAAGCATTTAGCACATATTTTGGCATGTTACTTACTGGTATGCCATACGGATTAGTAGAGATTAAATCCACTAGACCTTATAGCAATATATTTTCCCAGTACAACATGTGCAGTGCAAGGATCAAAAATACATTTCCAACAGTTATCTGCATATAGGCAAAGTGCCAGCTGACAAAGCATAGTAGCCCAGATGTAACTTTATTTCTTCATTAATTGGTCGGCCCTGAATATCTCAAAAGTGCGTCGCACTGATCACATGTCCAAATCCCTGCTATTGGTTCCGATGCAGAACAAGAGTGGTTCTAGCAACACCTGTGGATTTCGGCTTGTTACATCCATCCATCCATCCATCTTCCGTAACCGCTTATCTAGTTAAGGGTCGCGGGGGTGCTGGAGCCGATCCCAGCTGTCAATGGGCGAAGGCAGGGTTCACCCTGGACAGGTCGCCAGCCTATCACAGGGCAGACATATATAGACAGACAACCACTCACGCTCACATCCACACCTACGGGCAATTTAGAGTCTTCAATGAACCTAAGCTGCATGTCTTTGGACTGTGGGAGGAAGCCGGAGAACCCGGAGAGAACCCACGCTGACACGGGGAGAACATGCAAACTCCACACAGAAGGTTGTCCAGCCCGGGAATTGAACCCGGGCCCCTCTTGCTGTGAGGCGACAGTGCTAACCACTACACCACCGTGCAGCCCACGGCTTGTTACATGCATACTGTCTTTTCAAAATAAACTTCCAGCTTCACAGAAAACAAAACTACCTGTTAAGGTAGTTAAAAAGATTGTGAAATAATAAGTTAGGTTTTGGCAATAACACTACTTAGTTATTTTTATTATTGTTTTAATGTGTTACATACTTAACTAAACTGAACTTGGCTGCTTGGTGGAAACATATCAAAAGAGTGCAACGAGCCAACCTGCAAAGGAAATCAATTTTAGCTGCTTGTATCTGCGATGTTTAGGTAACTACTCAGAGCTCATAACCATGGGTGAGGGCTGGATCAGCAACCTGTAAATTGACAGCTCTTTGTTCACGCTCAGCTCCCTATTTGTGGCAACATTCCAGAAGAACACCTCATCCCTGTTCTGTACACTGTCTACCTGTCAGTCATCTTCTGTCCTTCACTCATGAACAAGACCAAGGGATACATAAACTCCTCTCTCAATTACTGACTCTAATTGAGCTTTTCATATCTCTAGCTGTGTATGTGACTTACAGTCAGGTCCATAAATATTTGGAATGACACAATCAAGATGTGCTTTGAGTGCAGTCTTTCAGCTTTAATTTGAGGGTATTTACATCCAAATCAGGTGAACACTGTAGCAATTACAACAAATTATATACATGGTCCCCCTTTTGAAGGGATCAAAGGTAACTGGACAAAGTAACATAATCATAAATCAAATTGTCACTTTTAATATTTGGTTGCAAATCCTTTGCAGTCAATGACAGCCTGAAGTCTGGAACCCATAGACATCACCAGACGCTGGGTTTCATCCCTGGTGATGCTCTGCCAGGCCTCTACTGCAACTGTCTTCAGTTCCTGCTTGTTCCTTGGGCAGTTTCCCTTCAGCTTTGTCTTCAGCAAGTGAAATGCATGCTCAATTGGATCCAGGTCAGGTGATTGACTTGGCCATTGCAGAACATTCCACTTCTTTGCCTTGATAAACTCTTTGGTTGCATTTGCAGTATGCTTCGGGTCATTGTCCATCTGCACTGTGAAGCGCCGTCCAATGAGTTTTGAAGCATTTGGCTGAATATGAGCAGATCATATTGCCCGAAACACAAGAATTCATCCTGCTGCTTTTTTCAGCAGTCACATCATCAATAAATACGAGGGAACCAGTTCCATTGGCAGCCATACATGCCCACGCCATAACACTACCACCACCATGCTTCACTGATGAGGTGGTATGCTTTGGATCATGAGCAGTTCCTTCCCTTCTCCATACTCTTCTCTTTCCATCATTCTGGTACAAGTTGATCTTTGTCTCATCTGTCCATAGGATGTTGTTCCAGAACTGTACAGGCTTTTTTAGATGTTTTTTGACAAACTCTAATCTGGTCTTCCTGTTTTTGAGGCTCACCAATGGTTTACATCTTGTGGTGAACCCTCTGTATTTACTCTGGTGAAGGCTTCTCTTGATTGTTGACTTTGACACAGATTCGCCTACCTCCTGGAGAGTGTTCTTGATGTTCAGTTGTTTTCCTTGGTCTTCCGGGTCTTTTGGTGTTGCTGAGCTCACCATACTTTCTTTCTTTTTAAGAATGTACCAAACAGTGGATTTGGCCACACCTAATGTTTTTGCTGTCTCTCTGATGGCTTTGTTTTGATTCTTCAGCCTAATGATGGCTTGCTTCACTGATAGCGACAGCTCTTTGGACTTCATATTGAGAATTGACAGCAACAGATTCCAAATGCAAATCCCACACTTGAAATTAACTCTAGACCTTTTATCTGCTCCTTGTTAATTAAATAATGAGGGAATAACACACACCTGGCCATGGAACAGCTGATCAGCCAATTGTCCAATTACTTTTGGTCCCTTCAAAACGGAGGGACCACGTATAAAATGTCTTGTAATTCCTACACCGTTCACCTGATTTGGATGTAAATAACCTCAAATTGAAGCTGAAAGTCTGCACTCAAAGCACATCTTTTCATTTCAAATCCATTGTGGTTGTGTACAGAGCCAAAATGATGAAAATTGTGTCAATGTCCAAATATTTATGGACCTGACTGTACCTTAGTAGATGATGTAAGCAACACATCACAGAGCCTTGGGTCTCTAAGACAAGCCAGTTTTTACTTTATACACATATTATAGATCAAAAAGTTCCTTTCTCTTGTAATGTAAAAATCCAACCCTCAAAAGTGAGGACTGACCTTTGGCTAATTAGACTGCTGCTGAGAGTGTGTGCTTGTACAGATCAGTGTTCCTGGGTCATTGGTCAGCAACCCTCACTGAGATGCTTTCTTGACAACAGTAGGGCTTATTCCAAACTTTAAGGTGCTCCTTTCCGAGTTCAAGCTAATCCCGCCAACAAATCCAAGAGCAAAAGTCTGTTGGCTAAGGATTAAAACACAGCGAGCTGTCATTACATTGCACTGCAAACTAGCTGAAATTAAACCATAGTGAACTTGATTATACATGGAAAGGAAACCAGTTAATCAGGCTTTTCCAGATGTTTTTGAAACACAACTTAATGAGTAGCCCAGATGTAACTTTATTTCTTCATTAATTGGTCGGCCCTGAATATCTCAAAAGTGCGTCGCACTGATCACATGTCCAAATCCCTGCTATTGGTTCCGATGCAGAACAAGAGTGGTTCTAGCAACACCTGTGGATTTCGGCTTGTTACATGCATACTGTCTTTTCAAAATAAACTTCCAGCTTCACAGAAAACAAAACTACCTGTTAAGGTAGTTAAAAAGATTGTGAAATAATAAGTTAGGTTTTGGCAATAACACTACTTAGTTATTTTTATTATTGTTTTAATGTGTTACATACTTAACTAAACTGAACTTGGCTGCTTGGTGGAAACATATCAAAAGAGTGCAACGAGCCAACCTGCAAAGGAAATCAATTTTAGCTGCTTGTATCTGCGATGTTTAGGTAACTACTCAGAGCTCATAACCATGGGTGAGGGCTGGATCAGCAACCTGTAAATTGACAGCTCTTTGAACTTGATTATACATGGAAAGGAAACCAGTTAATCAGGCTTTTCCAGATGTTTTTGAAACACAACTTAATGAGTAGCTTCTTCAGGATTTCCAAACCCTTTTGTTATCCCCTTTTTTACCAGAAGTTGTACCCGACCTCTGTGCGGTTGATGAGTCAGAGGTCTGGCTATGTGAGATTTGACTCTCAATAACCTCAGAGGAAAGTCTATGTTTTTGGTAGACTATATGCAACAAGCTCTTTTGCTGGTGTTCCACGATATATGTTGATCACCAACAACTTTATGGTGTAACTGAAAGGTCAGGGATACAGATAGGTGTGTAGTGTGGTTCGCATTTATCCATTTTTAAGCCACACCAGCGGCGTGGCTCTAAAGATGGCCATGATTGGTTGCTCAGCTCACCAGACTAAAGTTTCTGAAGAAATACTTGATGGATTGCTGTTGAATATTTGTACATAAAATAATGTTAGCCTTAAGACAAATTTAATTTTGACCAATACTTCAAAATCTGACATTTAGTGCTATTTAGCAAAGTAAGCAATGCCTATACAGCACTGCTGTGCTAAGTACAGCCTTACAGAGCTGCTAGCAGAACTGTAGACCCTTAGTATTGTTTTCAGCATATATGTAAAGTATTTTGAAAAAAAACAACATTTTGGACAAGAGACTGTTGCCAAAGTTGTCAGCAACCGTGGGATAAATGAATGTGGACATTGTTACATGTGAAAAAGTGATTGTCCTTTGAGACACTTACCTCTGCTCTATCTGTCCAATAGAGAAGTGTAGGAAAACATTTCTGAGGATATTTTATTAGCAAGTTGATTTTGACTCAACACGGTGTGTGTGTGTGTGTGAACTGATTTTATGGATACGTTTAAGTGCTTTTGCTGTTATCCATGATTGAGTCTTTTGCTGCTTTTTGCAGAAATTGTCCCCTGCTGAGTTGGCTTTTAGACGTGCACACGCACACACACCTTGATATTCCACAGCGCACAGAATACTGCTTTCAATCTAATTTCTGCAGATGTAGTGACCCATGAAATGGTGCCAAGTCGTTCTCCTCTCCTCAGCGGTATGTAAAAGCTGCAGATTGCCTCATTCAGCCTCCAATATTAACCCTTTGGCCACCGCTTAATACCTTAGCGTCCTTGCCACAATACCCCTAGCTGAGCCGAAAACAGGCCTTTTCCACAGCCAGTAACTCTGGTATACACATGAAGGCTGGTGTTTATGTGCGTGCTTTGAAGTTTGAGAGAATTTGAGCTACCAGGTGTGTGTGTGTGTTTTGTGTGTGTGTGTGTGTGTGTGTCGACCTGTTCAAGGCTGTGCTTGCATGTGCGTGTCTGTAAGGCTAGGGTTTAGTTCAAAGATAAATACTGTATTGAGAGAGAGATAATCCTCTCAAAAGGGGTTCGATGTAACTCCCACTCCACTAAGTAAGGGGAAAACTTTTTTAATGTTATCATCTCCAGAACAGAAAAAAAGAAAACTCTGCAAATGTTCTTTAGTGAATCTGGAGGCTATCTCACCTGTCACTGTAGTTAGTACTCTCTCTAAGATAAAGGGATTAGAGGATAGAGGAGAGATACTTGACAAGATGCGGGTTGTATAAATACGGATTTGAGCAATCACCAGAGATTTTTCTCCCAGGGATGCCAAACAGGGCTTTCTGAGGCCAAGTTAATATCAGGAACCACTCACCCTGCATCCCGAACTATGATGAATTACTTTACATAATAATGTTATCATCAAAAGCAAACAAAGGCAGATTGCACAGTACATAGGGACAAATGTGGAACATGGCAAACAGTGCCTGATTTGCATAGCATCCCTTTACTAATTACTCATATGCAGAAGTTATTAGTTACCACTAGTCAAAACATCATCCCATGAGCTCCAAAGTCTCCACACGTCATGATGTCTGTATTTTCCACGCAGAGAAAGAAAAAATGAGACATAAAAATTGAACAAGCTGCCAGTCTACAGTTTGGAGATAACTGTCAATCATCAACAGCTAGCTTAGCCTAGGTCACTGGTGCTTATAGTACTCCAGAAGTCTTGTAGACACAGTGGAGCCGCTGGTTCACATAGTCCCCAACTCTGAACTAAACCAGAGGATTTAAGGATGTGGCATGTTGACAAGAATGTCAGTCTGTATACTGGACACAAAGAGACACAACTGATAAACCCTTCAATGTTACTCCTTTGAATGTAATAGGGTGTTTCTGCTATTAGTGACTGTAATGTAATGTGTTTGGTTCTAATGAAACTCTAACATAATTTTGGTCAGGAAGACGATACTCTCGTATGCTTAGTCTTGTAGTTTATTTCTCATACTGTCAAGTTCCTAGGTGTTTTTCAACTCTTGCCCAACTTGAAATGGCCTGGTACATGAACCCCAAAGGACGCACGGGACAACTCTTTCCAACACAGCTCAATTTTTATTTTATTTTTCCTTATTTGTTTCTTGTTGATGAGTGGTTGGTCTATCAGGTTGAAAACCGTACCAGTGGCTCCTTTGGTTGTACCACGAGTTGAATCCTTTGTTTGTTGCTCTCTCTGCTGATAAGTTTGCTGAGAGACCTTCCATTCACAGGTGTTCCAACTTAAAAGGGTAATGAGCAGCCTGCACTGGCCTGCCGGTGGTGCATTGTGGGACTTGTAGTTTTTAAGGCAAAGTCATGTGAGCTGATATGAACTGAAATTAATCTTTACCTCAACACATACATCTGCCATTCTCTCCTCACGCATGCTCACTCTTGTTTTCCTCGCTGTCATTGTTCGGGGGTTGTCAATCATGATATCAGCTGTTTAGATCTCCTCTATCCAATAGCACAGCGACATAATTACATCGTTAGCCTATCATCTTGCTGCTGTCTCTTTTTAAATATGACTTTCTCTCTACCTTCAGTACGTTCATGCTGCTGATACGTGCCCCTCCACCTCCCCATCTCTGCCCTATCTTCACAGATTCATCAGCTTCATCAACTCATCATTCTATCAGCCTCATCCACCACCACCACCAGTGTCTGGACTTCACGGAGGGGATTTATCTTGCTGCTGCTCAGGGCAGACACCCCTCGATAACAAATCTCCCCGTAGAGTCAAAGCGCCAAAAACTCTGTCAAGACTTTATCATCACAAATCATCTGTTAATAATAAACGATTATCTTTTCTCATCTGACTTGCCTCTCCTAATTAAAATAAAAAAGGCTAAAGCTCTGGTGTAAGAGCAGTGACCTTACACCAGAGACCTCTGAGAAGTATGTACTTTTTCCAGCTTTTTTTTCTTTTCACTATAGTGATAGATATATAGTGAAAAGAAAAAAAAAAGCTGGAAAAATGCATTGCAGTCCTACAACATTGCTGGATTCTCGAGGGACAGTTGCCAAACTAAAAATAGGAACAAATCAGATGCAGCAGAACCAGATAATCTATTTTATTACATGCATTCTTCTTCCGTGTCAAAACATTACACCTACATTACCCACTGTGTAACTTTAACACTGATAGTTCTGTCTGATTCAGGTGTGCATGTTCTAGTAGCTTTGAGCTGAAACCTTTAAGCAGATAAAAGGAGTGGGCTACAGAGTTCTGATAAGCCCATTTCAACTTCCATATTCAAACTTGTGTTCTTCAGCCCTGATTGACGCTGACATCAGACAAGGCAATTTATCAGCCACAAAATGTTTTTTAATCCACTGCATGCAGTAGTATTCCCCAATACCTGCAAACATACTTTAATGTATACAATGGGATGGTTTCCCCTTGTTGTTTCTTAGTTCTGTAGAGAAGTCTCCATCTGGGGTTACATTTGTTACTGCTGGCATCCATCTGACTTGAATCGGTTATTCACATATGCAACATACATGTATCAGTGCTACATAACCATATCTGTTAATATATGTATCTCTTAACAAAACATCTGATACCCCATGTGCTTGCCTTGTGGCTGAGATATAGAAAACGTTTCCGAAAGCAACACCAGCAATTTGTTTATTGGTTACTAAGACTTCAGAGTGTTTATCTCATTATAGAGACTGGAGTTATGTGAGGTGATTTCCCAGTTATATTCATCAAATCAACTTTTCAGCGGGAGCCAAAAAATCTGTTTCATAAAGTTTTATTTTGTCAGTGTTGTGAAAAGAGCTACTGATGAGTGAACTGGGAAATCTCTAACATACTGCCTGTTTGTTGGCAGCATTTCCTCAACTGGAGTGTTAAATGTATTCCCAACGGGCTTTGACATCTGAAAGATAGAGCTTTATTTTCTGAGACAAAAGCACAGACGTCATGTTTCTAGCAATATGCAATAGAGGACTCCTAGAAATAAATTGTGGAAGTAGACCCAGACTTGGACTGTTTAGTAGAAACCTTTGATGTCCGATGAGATAAGAGCTTCAAAGGGTAACATGTCTTAGGAATTGTTGAGAAAGAGAAAAAAAATAATGCTGCACCATAAGAACGAGCCAAACAAACTCAATCAGTGTGCCGAGACTCCGTGCATGTGCAGCCTGTATGTATTTTGCATTCATGGGTTTTCGATCAGCGAAAGTGCTCTCATGGCCTCCAGCTTTAATTTTAATCATGTTTCAATTACTGCAAACTCCCTGCATATGAAGTTTGTTCCATAAAGCAAGACTGAAATATTACTGGACGACCAAAGACCTGAGCTTAATGTATAGTGGAAAGAATGAATCTTTCAGCACCCTTACTCTCATGTGATCATTGCTTTGGGGAAATATTTATTGGCTCACCCTCTATGTTGAAGGTCATTGCTTCACAGTTAGGCTGCAAAACACCCAATAAAGTGATGGGATTATATTGAAAAATCATTAATTAAAATGAACTTAACCTCTAATGGCAGGATGAATAAATGCTTCAATAATATCACCTTATAATGTTGAGTTTAAATGTGGCCCCTGGGACTGAATGAATGCACAGTAGAGTGGTAATGCGAGATAGAGGGCCCGATGGAGGAAGGAATAAAAAGGCAGAGAATGGAGATGGACTGAGTGGAAAGTGGTGAAGACTGAGAGAAAAAAATGACAAGAGAAGACATATGGAGGGAAGAGGATGGGATGAGGAAGGAGTGGAGGGAACAGATGTTGATCAATGCATGAGCTCCTGCAGCTTCTGGAGTCTTAGCTTTCTGCTTTCTGCCTCCAGTCGCAACACTGCTGAAGCAGGACTTTCTCTCAGAACACCAGTACAACAACAGCAACAGCATATGGTGGATCAGACAGGAGGATAAGCAGAGAGAGCGCGTCCAGTACAGCCTTTAGTTTTGGGTTGTGCAACAATCAAGCCGTTCTCATCGAAAATTCGGCCATCAAGGTTAAATATGACCCATAATAACATTTGTTGTTAGACCAGACCTCCAGTTGCCTCTAGTAGAAATTATGACAGGAACATAGAAAAGGAAAAGAAAGATCACCAAAGCGAAGTCAATTTTATTGATATAAAGATCACCAAATAGTCAAATATCACAAATAACACATTAAGTCAATTTTATTGATATAGCAAAATATCACAAATAACACATTATAGCCAAATATCACAAATAACACATTATAGTCAAATATCACAAATAACACATTATAGCCAAATATCACAAATAACACATTATAGTCAAATATCACAAATAACACATTATAGCCAAATATCACAAATAACACATTATAAAATATCACAAATTTATAGCCAAATATCACAAATAACACATTATAGCCAAATATCACAAATAACACATTATAGCCAAATATCACAAATAACACATTACCTCAACACCTTTTTTTTTTACATTATATTAATTTAATCTGAGACATGTTTTGCATACTAATGTCACCTTGTTTACGTAAGTATTTTACTTATACCCAAACTGTGATATTGTTCCCTCCATCAGTAGACAGCAACAAATAGTAAACCGAGTGCCCTACTTATCAGTAAACACAACATGAAACTCAAAATATTGATGGCAATATTGATAGCAACATTTATACAGCAGTCCTGTCAACAGACAGCGACAAATGGTGAAAGGAGGTCCCTAATAATTAGTAAACCCAAGCCTGGCTGTAACAAAGTTAAAGCCTTATTCATAACGTTGACAATTGAATACTGCACTTTTTTTTTTTTCTTTTGCATGTCTACTCATTGTGTTTAAAGCCTGTATTTCTGTTCAATGTCAGATAATGATCAGGCTACAAAAACAATATGAAAATGGTACTATTTGTAGAATTCCATCCAGTGGTGGGCTGAGTAGGATTGTTTCCGACCCGTGTGAGCCAAACATTTTCCATGACTCTATTGAAAAAAAGTTGAATGTCACCATTTCCAACATGGATTTATCTGACGGAATATTCTGCTTCAAACCATTACATTTTCACTCTCTCAATTGTGCATAGGATTGTTTCCAGTTGTAAATCCAGATCATTTTAAAGAGAAACGAACATCATGCTGTATTGAAGAAGACTTTAAACCTGTGATTAAGACCGTGAACACGTGTTTACGATGTTTATATGGTATGTGGTAAATGGATTTGCATTTGTATAGTGCCATGCAAGGTGCCACCTGCCCATCAGGACTAAACTAATTCACACCCATTCACACACCGACGGTACAGCCTTCTGGAGCAATGTGGGGTTAAGTGTCTTGCCAAGAACACCTTAACATGGACTGGAGGAGCTGGGGATTGATCCGCCGATCTTCCGATTGGAAGATGACCTCTGAGCCTCTCAAAGACTTCTATACAATCAGATTTATTTTTGCAACCAGAGGAGATGCCACATGCTGACTATTAGAAATGAGTTTAAGGCACTTCTTAATTTGCCTCACTTTTCCGACACAGAGGTTGCAGTTATTTTAAGTTATTGTAACGGTTCAAAGCACTTGCAAACGGCAACCCAAAAGCACAACAATGAGTCAGAGATACAAGGATAGTTCAGTTTACTTCGTAATTCAGGCAGGTTCAAAACCGGGAGATCAGTCAAACAGGCAAATAAATCGGAAAAGGGGCAGTCAGGGTGGAAACAGGCAGAACAGATACAGGAATCAGAATAACGCTGGAGAGCTTGGCAGTAACACACAAGACAATCTGGCAGGGTCAAGTGCTAGTGGACGGATGTAAATAGTGAGGGACTAATCAGAGAATGGGCTGCAGGTGAGATGGGCGTGGAAAGACCAGGTGAGGGGAATGAATGATTACATGGTGAGAGTGGCAGGACCTGAAATGACAGGAGAGTTAGTGAAAACAGGTCCGTCATATGAAAACAATCTAAGACTAAGTGGACTTTATGACAGTTATGTAGTTGACTGCATTACTATCTTACCACAAAACGTATGAATGTCACATATGTTAGAAATGTACATATTTTTTATCCAAACCAATGATTTTGTCCAAATCCTTACCACGAAGTTCCTTTTACCAACTTTGAATAGAGGGGTCACATTTTACATGTTCAGGTGTTTATAACAGCCACCGTGCAAACGTTACGCAATGTTAAATAGAGCCCTAATGTACATTGTTTGGAAGCCAATGGCAAACAACCTTATCTATCTTTAGGTATTAGAACGTGTTGGAATGGTGGTAATCTAAGTAAGAATTATTCTTATCAGTGTTTTATCATATGCCAGGTTAAATAATACTTGTTTTATAGCCTCAGCATCGGTTGCTGATAAGTGTTCCAGGTTAAATAAAACCAGATATGAGTTTCATGACTATTTCACAAACTGCCATGAGACTGGGTTGGTTTGCATCAAACGAGTTTTTTTTTCTTTAAACTGTACAGCAAAATCCTACAGTCAGACACTGGCTTTAATTCTATACTTTTTTATATATTAAATAATGTATAGGTACTCCATTTTATCTTCGGTACATTAAACATTTAAATGGTAATGAATACCAGTTGAATTAACATGAGATTATAATTTTTACAGATTTCTTGACAAAACCTTAGAAAAGCTTCCACACTCAATAGCTCTTTCATATTTATTCAGATTAATTTTCATTTTCAGTTTCACAGAATTCCATTATGCTCTGGCTTCAGTCCAACCAACACAGAAAGATATACTTAGTCATACAAATCATGGATTTGATAATACAACCATTACATTTTTCCAGCATGCTAAAGCCAAAATAAAGAAGTCCACATTTTATTTGACTCCAAATTACCAGCCAAATCCACTTCAATAAGCACTGAATACATCACGGTAAGGTTCGTATTGCACATGTCTCATGATTAGAGAATTCAGCCTGAGGTTGACAATCCTTTTTTGCAGAAACCAGACTGCTTAATTGGTCACAGCGTGAATTTTCATGGGGGGGGAATGTGGAAGCTGGAAGTCTGTGAAAATCATGCTAAGAACAGTAAGTAGGTGTTAATTAAGCACTGGCTGCCATGCTTTAATTAAATTGTTGTTCTATTGGGGGAAAAAAAATCAGTTGACAGCAACCCTGTGATAGGTTGGCGACTAATCCACGATTTTTCCCAGCCTTCCACCTCATGTGTGCTGGGGTGGCATCCAGCCCCCGTGTGACCCTGCAAATGATCTAGCAGGTAATAAAAAATCGGAGCATGAAAACATTGATGCTGACAATTGAAATCCTAAATATCTAAAGCTTTGTTTTCAGTTTGATCATTTGTACAGTATTCTTATTCTGGGAGCTTTATAGAAACCTGTAATTTTACAACCCAAAGAGAGACATGTTGAGTTCGAAGTTTAAAGTTTAAATTAGAGCAGTTGGAGTCTGGTTTTCACATCTCTCACAGTGAATAAAATGTGTAGGTTTATGACTTTTGATTTTGTAGACTATACATTTTTCACTAATGCAATGTAGTTATCTTGTCACGTACTCCCTATCTCCAACCCACTCTTTCATTTGACTTAGGGAAGAATAGAGGCTCCACAATTATAGCCATACCTCCACCCTTAAAGATAGAGGGTTACTAAGGGCAAATTAGTTCACTGTATAACAACCTTCCTCTTGCAACTTCAGAGAAGGAAATACAATTACAGTTTTAAGAGGATCAGATGCAGCTGCATGTTTTAGGCTCTTAATCAAGATTTGATCTCTGGATTACTTTACATGTATATTATACAGTAGAGATGTAAACAAATTGTTGTTGTTCTCCATATTTGGTCATTTTAATAAATATAAAACAATCAATGCTATTGGTTACCTTTTACTTCTGTCTTTGGGTCTTACAAATATTTAACCAAATAAAAGTATTAAAACAGAGCTTGTGACTACATCTTGTAACCAACACTGGATCCTCAAACTGCATGCAAAACCTAATTTCTCCACTCCTCTCTTTCTTGAGTTAGTGTCACTTTTCATAATTTGTCATAATCAACAGAAAATAATTATACACTTCTCAACAGCAGCCTGCACCGTGAATGCAACTTGGCAGGTCAGGGACGGCAACTTGTTGTGGGAGTACTTGGTAGTGACAAGCTGAAGTTAGGGACTGTCTCAAAATGGCCAGATTTTCTCAATTGTTTTTTATATGTAAATATATCTATGATTATATATTATAGGGACAAACCGCCTTTACATTTCCCGAGGCATCCTCACAACTATGAACACAACCTCCAGCTTTAAAAGCAAATCATACAAAAAAGCCAAATGTGTTTATATTTTCCAACTAAACCACTTGTTTCTTTTTTGTGACAATTTATTTTAACTTAGACAATTAAGAGTCACACAGCTTTTTTTGCATTTATTTCTATTATTTGCATTTATTTCTATTATTAATTAATTCAAGCCATTTTCTTTGGAAAAAAAAAAAAATACCGTGTAGAATAATCATACTTGAGCGAGAGAGGAGTGGGACAAAATACCAAACAGCGTCTTCCTCACTTCATTTCGCTTGCTAAGCTTTATTGACATGCATGGATTGTGCCCCAGGTCTGCTCTGGCCGGGTGAGTGACTGCCAGAGCAGAGAGGAGGATTTGGCCTTGGCAAGCCAGGGCACGCTGCCTCCAAGTGTCTCCGAGGTTCATCAACCCCCCTCCCCCTCTCAATTAAGAGTGCTTCCCCTCGTTAGGGCCATCTGCACTGGAGATAATTAAAGAGAGACGCACTCTAATGCAAGAGTGCCCTCTTGAATCGCTCCATTGATCATTGATGTCCTGCATATTTCCACAGGAAAAAAAGTCTCCCTCCATGTCAATAGCCAACTGTATGCTTAATGTGTAATAGCTTGATGTTGATTAGGAAACTATTGGCCTTTTTAATGGACTGCTGCTGGAGGGAATAGTTTGGACCAGCAGAGTGACAATCTACAGCCCTGAGAGGCTGTGTTTTAGGGTGAAAGTGTGGAGGTTGTGTGCTTTGTATGTGTAGTTGACCGGTGCATTAGTCTCACAGTAGACAGGCTTTGCCTGTGTGAGGCCCCTGGAAAACCGTGTTCAACCCCCCTCACCATTGATCTGCAGCTGGACTGTGACGCTCACAATCGATGTCTTACTCTCAGCCACATCAAACTGCCATAAGGTTGTGGAGGAAGGGCAGTCAATAACTCACAAAGCTCCTCCAACGGCTAAACAAAGTTTGTTTGTACCGGGGGACTTTTCTTCTTAATCACTAGCACTTTACGAGGTGTACTGCCATCATTAACTGAATTAACGGTGGGAGACAGAGTAAAAGGGCCGGTGCGGCGGGGTCAGACGGGGAAGAAGGAGAAGTAAGGATGCGGCAGACTGAACATCACCGTCTACCTGTGCCAATATGACAGGCTTCTTATGAGTCCAAATTAGAGCTCATGGCGGGAGACACAGATGGTGGAGTGTCCTCACTTTGGTCGGAGTGTGTGTGTGTTGGTATGTGCAAGTCATACACAGACTAATTTCTGCTGTGATGAGGTGGGGACAGGGCAGATGGGATATAGGTAAAGGAAATGGGATGAATCCATTCTCTGAAACACTGAGCGGCACAGGTGAGAGATGTGGATTAGGTGAGGAGGAACGGAAGGGGGTGGGGAGAGAGCTGAGGTCAACACATTGGGAGTCAACACATTGGGAGTCTCCACGGAGACGGTTGGAGTTACAGGTCTGCGACGGCCTGTTACAGCAGCGAGGACTGTTCAGGGCTTACTCTCCAGGGAGGATTTGAAGAGACACTGTGAGGCTGTGGAGATTCTCCACGAGTCAGCATGACTCGTGGAGAACAATCTGGAGATGTGGTAGGAAATCTCTTGTGGTGTTGTTTTGTCTACTGATGCAAACTCTCTCAGTTTGGATCAGTGCTCAGAACCACTGGGAAGAGTTAAAGTGTGTGTTTGTTCATGTGTCTGTGTTGAGCAAGCAGCTGGTGCATACGTTTTTTTTCTGCATTAAAGTTGCTGAAGGGAAAAGAAAGAATCAGAACATGCTGAAAGTATCCACATGTGGAACAGTTCATTAATGGTGCCCAGAGTCTACGGGCTGAATAATATCCCTCTCCTACGACTTACTCTTTGACTTTCAATAACTGTGTGAAGGCTAATGATTTTCTCCCACCATTGACATTGTGATACTTTCTTTGGAAAAGAAAGAGACACCATTAATTTGCATTGTAATGTCCCTTGTTATACACACACGCACACACACACACACAAATCCAGCACCACTCCAAGGGGGACCTTTTTATAGATCATGGGGGCTGGCTCAAAGCAGCATACGAAGCCGTTCATTTTTCCTGGCGGGGCCCAGGTGACAGACTAAAGGTGTGCTGAGGGGCGCCAGGGAACTTAGGCTGTGGAAACTAATTACCCTCAATGGTAATTATGAGGGCAGAGCTCAGGTCTGACCTTGGAGAGGTGATTTAGTGGCACAGAGGGGGGGGGGGGGGGGGGGGGGGTACTTAATATGTTGCTCCAGACAATAAGGGGACTGGGATACCGAGGTGGTGTTATTGGTGATGTGTACCGGAATGGGGAGTGAACATATTATGTTGTATGTTTTGAATCTGTAGTGATGTCATGCTGTGAAGGATATTACAGTAGATTAGAGTATTAGATTAATGAAGAAGATGATCCATATAGGACTTTAATTTTTACTGCAGCAGAAACTGTCCCAATTCATAATTTACCCTGTATTCAGTCAAATATTTGCTGTCTATCCACAGTAACCCAGAACTCCCTACATGAAACCTGTATTTGAATGCTTGATGGCCAAGTTCAACTTTGATTAAACAAAAATAGTCTGTGTAGTGTTAGGAATAAAAAGAAAGGACAACTTAAATATTAAATTTGATCTGAAGATGACTTTAGATGGAAAAGTCAGTGGATCACTGATTTGATTACAATTTATCCTGAGGGGATCATATCTGTACTAAATGTCCTTTCAATAGTTGTTGAGACATTTCATTCAAAATCATAAATGTGGACCTCATGATGGTGCCAGAGGAAAAGTAAGTGGTTCCCCAAAATCAATAGGGTTCATCCTCTTGGGACCATAGATGTGTTGACAAAAGTGTTGTGCCAATCAGACAAGTTGAAATTGTAGCAACCAACAGCAACATTGCATCACTGTCCACCTGTCAGTTAATTCATGTTTCCAACAGTAAACGCCCAAATTACCCATAATCCAATCACAATCCTGAATCAAAGCGAGCAGGTGAAACCAATCTTGAGGAAATCTATTAGTCTCAGAGCTGCCAATGTGTTACATTACATTACATTACAGTCATTTAGCAGACGCTTTTATCCAAAGCGACTTACAATCAGTAGTATATTACATATCATTCACCCATTCACACACTGATGACAGGCTACCATGCAAGGTGCCACCATCAGACTCTAACTAACATTCATGCAACATCCAGTCCACACCGATGGAAAGTCTTCGGGAGCAACTTGGGTTAAGTGTCTTGCCCAAGGACACATCGACTGCCGAAGCTGGGTATCGAACCACCGACCCTCTGATTGGAGAACTACCTTGCTCTCCACTACGCCACAGCTGTTGATCAGTGAAGGAGGTAAACGCCTAAACCTAATAAGCCTCATCTATGGAGTAGTGTCAGAAGGAAGAATAATCCAGTAGATATGTATATTCCCTTGCCAGAGTTTCTCCAGGAGTTCAGGTGGACGATGCGAACCTGACTGACTCCTGCCTGGACTAACTGACTGATCGATAAACCACAGGTTAAGTCAAAACTTTGAATAGCTGGTGGTTCTAGAGAAGTAAAAAAAAACAGGGGATCACCAAAGTCAGTGGGATTCATCATCTGGGGTAATCCAATGTCACAGAAAATTCCACAGTCTGCCCATAATATGATATTTCAGTGTTGACAGGAGTGGTGGAGCGACTAATAGGCCCGTGGGGCAGACAGAAAATGTTGCCACCCATTGAGCGACAGCACTGACATGGTTAAAATCCCCAAAACGAAGCAAGCGTCCTCCTTTGGAGAAGACAAGCGACGGGCAAAAACCTTATAATGATTATTGGATGGGTGAAACCATCTTCGTCCATTTTGGCCTCCACGGGTCACTTTCATGTGACTTCACAGACAGCTGTCATCTCATTGGTTGTACTTTGAAAGAGCAATGGCCAACAAGGTCAAAGTTCAAGCTGAATGAACTTTGAGTAAATTGGAAAAATCTGAGAGGCATTTAACGCCCGAGATCTCAACTCGGAGCAGAGGAAAGCTATGGCCATCCAAAGATTCTGCCTCTGATGTGTTGAGAAATTTTAGTGACCACGTTTAATAGAACCCTGAAACAAGCTGCGACTCTGTTATTCATGTGACTTAACTGATAGATTAACTGGCTAAACAGTGTACTGACATTACTAATTTAACATGTATAGAGACAGCACGTAACCAGATATAATTATTTCACACATATTTTACAGTTACTCAGTATTTTGAGGTCGATGCACTCATTCATCATTATGTCCCCGTTATCAGGAAACAAATACTCTAGAGCTTTAATCTTTTTTAAAGTAAAATATGAAACCTTTAGCTGGTCCAATAATAATACAACGTGATTTACTAACTGAGTGTTTGCTGCTGTGACCCAGTGTCTCCATGTACATCTGTTTCCTCTTAAGTCTTATCTTAAATCTCAAAGAAAACATGTAAAAAATGTATCAGCAATGCAACGTATCCATAAGAATGCACTCAGCTGACATTTTTAAACCTGATAAACAAATAACAAGGAATGTGTAACAAATGAGGATAATTTGTCCTAAGAAAAACATGACATAAGCTAAAGCAGATATACATTACCTAATGAGCAAATGTATTCACATCAGCAAGTCTGCAGGAGAAGCCTACACGTATAGCTTTACGTTCTATTTCTTGGTAGATACATTGAGTTAGATTCTCTAAAATTGATTCAAAATAATAACCGAGCTCATTATTCTGTACATGCCAGTACTCTTTGAGTGCCTATTTGGGCATAAGAGTTCACAGACAGAGACAAGCTAGCTACTGGGTAGATGAAGGTCAACCCCCAACCTAAACATTCTCTGTTTGGTCCATTGTTCCAATGAGCGCAACACTACCCTTAATCTAACTGTAAAGAGAGGAATGTCTGTCTGGCTGTCCATCAGTCTGTTTGTCTGTCTGTCTGTGTGTTCTTTGTATATCTCAAGAACTGCTGTAAAACTCAACCAAAACTAAAACTAAGATTTTTTTCTCCTGGATGAACAAAAGTTCCAACCATTTCCATCAATAGTCCTGAAGGTGTTTCTATCCGGTTCGTTGACAACTACATATACTTGGAGATTAGATGGACCAAAGCCTAAATTACAAAAATCCACTTGACTATCTCACAAAGAAATTAATTGTGACAATGGGCTCACTGTGAAGGCTAATGTCCTGTTTTTTCATGGCATCAAGACAAAGCTTGATTGATTGCATTTTTCTGACCAAACGATTTCTGTGACACTATTAACATCACTCAGCCCAGAGATGTGTCACTAATTCTAGCTTTAGGACCCATCATTGTGCCTTGTACAGCAAGGCAGGACGGCCATCCCTCACTTTACGTAGGAATACAACAATGGAACATTTAAGTCCATTGGATCATCTCAGTCAAATTCCCTGCCAAGCCAGATTATATATATATATATAATCTTAGGTTGCCCTAATAGCTTCAGTATAGAGGCTGGCAGAACAAGAGTGTTGGAACAATCTGCAGGCCCATCTTAAACTTGAGACCCTTATTATTTTAAATTATTTCAAACTTAAAATGAAGAAAGTGGATGCTAGCTGCAGTTACTCCAATTACCTAACAGAAACAGGACCAAAATGGTGCCTCTTTAATGCACTGTATCATGGAATGTATTGCTGACATATCAAGTACTGCTAGTGCGTTTAGATGTTTTATTTTTTGTCCTGCTATGTGTTGAATGCTGCTATTTGACCCTGCCTTAGCTAGGTCTCACTTGTAACATAGGTTTTAATCTCACTTCAATAGTGAATACAATGATATATGTTTTTTTTTCTTAGCACAAAAGCCCAAAATGTATCTTTAAATAACATCTGATTCATAAAATGTGCATTTCCTGCCGTTGGTGACCTTATGAATACACTCTCCAGTGTTCCACAAAGTACTCTAAGTCACGTACTGAGTTTAGCAATACTGATCACAGCAGCTGACCCTGAACAGTGTTCCACCATGAAGAGTCATCACTGTGTAGCATGTGATGACAAACCACATGCACTGTGGAACTTCCCCAATGGCCCTATGAGTAACCCTCTGATAAACATTCACTCACAAGCATGAATACCATGACACCCACATGGAGACACACACAGATGTACTGTGGGTACAGATATTGCAATGAGGCTTGAGAAAAGATATGATAAAACTGCTGCTCCCACTGAAGACAATATTACTCACATCTTCCATCTCGCTCTTATGAACTGTTACCGTCAAACACACCCACACAAAAACACACACTCCTTTAGCTTGATGTTTTACAGTCTTTGTCTGTCATACCTAGACCAGTGCCAGATGGGGTAAGGATAAGGTGAATCACATTCTCCTGATTTACATTCCAGTCACGTGTCTTAGGTCTACAGTTGGCATTCGGGGTGTCTCAAACCTCCCAGCCTCTCGTCGCTGCTGAAAGGCAGCCCAGCATCCTGACTTTGAAGTGCTGAATAATGACAGTGATGATCGGCAACCTCTCAGTCTGCACAACTCTGTGCATCTCTCTGAGGATTTTATTTCTCCATGCAGAAAGACTTTATGTGCAACTTTTTTTCCAGCAGATTTCCCTTATTAGTTTTACATTTCTATTATTTCCCACCACCAACTGAATGCTTCTGTGGTTTCCATAAATGTATCATGACTACCTAGGATACGCTGAGCTCCTCTCTCCTCTTCTCTCCCTCCTTCTTTATGTATTAATCTCCTATTTATGCACATTACTGATTTTGCTTCTTCCCCGGAGTTCTTGTGCTTTCTCGCCTCGCAGGTTCCCAGGAATCGGGGTTATATTTGGACTGTCATCGTGCCACCTACTGAGGCCCTGCTGACACCCACTACTACTACCACTATCATTATTAGTCACATTACTATTATTATTGCCTGTACTATTACGCTTATTGACTTGCTTGTACCCTGGAGTCTTTGTGCTTTCTCGCTTCGCAGGCTTCTATAAATCGTGGCTGTACCTGGACCGTGGACGTGCATCCTGCTACGGCCCTGCTGACACCGACTGCTACCACCATTATTATTATTACTAGTCACATTACTATTACTATTACCTGTACCATTAAGCATTTTAGCTTTACTTCCACCCTGAAGCCCTTTTGCTTTCTCGTTCTGCAGGTTTCCATGAATCGTTGTGGTACCTGGACCGTAGTCGTGCCTCCTGCTGTGAGCCGACTGACACCCACTGCTACTTCGATTATTATTATTAGTCACATTACTATCCCTATTTTCATGGCTATAATTCTACTGTAATAATTGCTGCTGTTATTATAAGTAGTCTTATTATATGAATCATTTATGTCATATACATTGAATGTGTTGTATCTCTGTTATGCTGTTCATTCTGTACACATGACATCTATTGCATTCTGTCCATCCTGGGAGAAGGATCCCTCCTCTGTCGTTCTCCCATAGGTTTCTTCCTTTTTTCTCCCTGTTAAAGGGTTTTTTAGGGGAGTTTTTCCTGTGCCGATGTGAGGGAAGGACAGAGGATGTCGCATGTGCACAGATTGTAAAGCCCTCTGAGGCAAATTTGTAATTTGTGATTCTGGGCTATACAAAATAAACTGAATTGAATTGAATCATAAATAGACAGAGAGGAACTTTTCTCAGTTGTTCTAGATGTCTCTGTTTTTTTTCCTCTTGCCCTTTTGTTAGGCTCTCTGTCTGATTATAACAATTGTGTGTTGTTTTCAGGAAGAAGGGGCTTCAAAGAGTTGCCATTTAAACGTTCATATGTGGGGGAAAATAGAGATGATAGAATACTCTCAAAAGGGGTGAAGTATAGCATCAAGCATTGGAAGGATGGCCATGACATTTTGCAGAGACCTCCATAGAGGTTAAAGGTGATTCTTCATTTATTATTACCAGCAGGTTCAATTTACACTAAGCAAGGGAAATACCTCTTCATATGTCAGCATTCCACACATGGATTGGCAAAACATTTGGTACAGACATTCATGGTTCCGAGAGGACCCTTCGCTGCTACCTAGTAATGCTGTCAGAGCAACAAGGGAGCCCACACTGTCAGTAATTGCTCTACCATAATAAATATAATCACATTTTGGTGAAAAACAAAAAAAGCAATTTCAGAGAGAAGCACACAGAAGGGTCTAAAGTATGTGTTTAAAAGATATATCCAGGATGTCAAACTGATTCAGCAGAAAATAACAGGTTAAACAGATAAAGAGAGAACAGATCACGATGTAAAAGTAAACAACAAATGCTCCTGTAAAGCCTGTTAGGTCTTTATTCAATGTTACAATCATAGAAAAAGCAAAAGCAGCATGTCGACCTTCAATAGCTAACATTCTCTAGAAGTATAAATGGTCAAGTGTACTATTTTCAGTATACTAATAGCAAAAACTGCAAACAAGACACAGCTTATATTTATTTTTTCTGCATTTTTTAGTGTGTAGTTTTGATCAGTGTTGCCACACCCAGGGTGATGAACCCTCATGATGTGTGGGCAGAGTTATGCTTCCTGAACAATATCAAATTCTACACTCCCACACACGAGTATTGAAAGGTCAAGTACACACACACACACAAACACACACACACACACACACACACACACACACACACACACGCATAACAACACACACACAATCATCAAAATACTGCTGCAAACAAAGAGGTCACAGTCATATCAAGTTGTCTTTCACTGAGATTGGGGTTACACATAAACTTCCACACACTTACCTAGGCATCCACACACACACACACACACACACACACACACACCTAGGCATCCACACACACACACACACACACACACACACACACACACACAGGCATACATACACACTTATACACACTGCAGCAGTCTCTCAGGTCACGGCAACTCATACATGCACCTTTTCTGGGGTCAGGGTTACACAGACACACATAGGCATAAACGCACACACACAGACCTTCCCTTGTGAGACTGCGGCTCTACCAATAAGGCCTCAGGTCTGCAGCAACAGCAAACTCCCCCATAGAGACCAAAGCCAATTTATTTCAGTCAGGCTGCTGGTGACAGAAACGGAAGCTTTAACAGAGGTCAAGCTGACCAACCTGCCCGCTGGGAAATACCAGCCAGCCCATATACTGCTTTCATATACTGGAGAACTGAGGTGTTTACATTTTTTTTACCACAGCAAAGGTACTTTTACTGTACGTCGTATTAGAGAGAATTGGGAACAGCAGCTCGCCCACGCAGCTTCTTACAGTGAACGGTCAGTTCCTTCTGATAAATGCTTAGTAAAAAGCAAGCTGCATTTGATAATGCAACTTGGATACTTGGAAACAGAGGATATAAAGAAAGAACATTTCCGTTTTCTTCATAATAATCCCTCCAATCTGCTGGTGAAATTTGTTCGCAGGAGCAGTGGAATTTAGCAAACCCACTTTCTCGTAAATTGCTTGTTTTCACATGACGTATGCAGCTTTGTGAACTTCTATTGTTAACACAATCTACACCCCAACCCGGCTGCTGTTGTGAATAACTAAAAAAAATTCTGCTTAATATGTGGGCAACTTTCATTTACAGAGATGTCACCCAGAAATAAAAGGGAGAACAGTTCTGAGGTTGAAGACCTGCTGTTGGAAATCATCAAAAGAAAAGATCACATATTAAGCAGTGTCAGTAGGCTATCAGTGGACCTTAAAATAGAGAAACACAGCTCTAAAACTGAAATGAAGGTTAAATAAAATGAAAATTAGGTCAATGCGACACTGTCTTTCAACGATTGGTACACTAATCCCCTTAATGTTTAGTCAATTTGTGTCCCACGGCTGGCATTTTTCTATATTCCCATGAAGACACTCTAACCATCATATTGTTATTCTGTCTTTCAATACTTCCTGACTTGCCTTCCCTGTCTGTGGCAAACCCATTCACTCCCACTGAGGTGATGAATCTTTTCAAAACAATTCAGAAATAAATTGTTTCACTTTTAAAGAAGTCTGAATATTTTCATGAAACCACTTTGTTTTGTATCAAATGCTACTCAAACAGTAGGAAATGCTGTTGTTGGGGACTATTTTCAGCAATGGACTGATACACATTTGTATCGAGGTTCAAGAATCAGTTATTGTCATTTTGCAACACAGGGTTGCACAACAAAGTGAAGTTGTGGCCTAGTATATTTAGGATACACAAGAAAAACAGAAAAAGAAAATGTATTGCCTCACGTTCCGTAAAGAGCAACAACAAAAGCACCGGTGAATTCTCTGGGAAGATAATATGGCAGGCATCTAAACATTAAAAACGTAAACATCAGGGAATCATTTGACTTAGTTTGAGAACTAAGCATCACTGAGTGATGGATCCAATGGAACACAGTCTGGTGCTCTGAGTGTAGCTTGATCCAGGATGCCACAATGGAGCATTAACTCTTCAAATATGTTGTCAGGACATCCAGCAGTAGGCTGGGTAGTGGAGTAGTCTTAGGTCCTACCTGGGTAAGCTAAGCAACCATTTCGGCTTTCCTTCCTCTTCTTCTGGGGCAGTTGACTCCACTTTTGATGGCGTTGGATCCAGGTGGTCCAGCTGGTCGGTCACTTTATCCAATCCCCACGACTCCTTCTTGGATGTTGATGAGTCTATATTTTCATATGTCATACATGCCTGAGAAATAAAAAAAGAACTACAACAAACTGAAACAAAACTTTAGGAAGTTCATGAAAGCTACCAGCCGCCACATCTACAAGCTTTGTCATTGCCATGGAGACACGCAATCATCTTGCAGCAGGACAGTGGATGTTAGATTAAATAAATAAAAACTATACGTGTGTTTATGGTGATGAAGGAACGGAGCTCCATGACACAGAGGAAGAGGATATATCAGGCTTTTATACAAACATAATACTTTGTTGGTTGTGTGGTTTTTCATTGTACTGACATAAAATACATGTAGCGTATTGCAGAATCACACACTGGGATTGAAAACATCGTGCTGTGTGAAGTTCACTGACATAATGCTACATGAAATAAAATACCATCTTTCTTTCCAAAAAGCAATAAAGTTGCCCTTCAAAAATGAGTGTAGTTTAATTTCATCCAATCAATCATTTAAATTTTTTCCACAGCCCCGTCGGAGCTTGTGTGTTGAAACAGATGCTGCTCGCTTGCACTTCATATAAACATATATATATATATATATATAAACGTCTGCTGTAGCCGAGTCAGGCTTAACAACCCACTATAACTTTGTCAGACACATGACAACACAAGGTTTCAGTGAGTTGTTATTGAGGAAACACATTAAAAGAATGAATGCATGTAAATTACATTTTCAGAATGTAATTCACGTCATGAGGAAACTGCATTTGAAAACGTGAACTCTGAGGCTATTGGGATGTGTGCATATCCAGAATGCTCTCTGGTGAGAAGGAGGAGGAGGTTATGAGCCAGCAGTATAGGGTAAGCCATACTATGTAGCTGTTTACCATGGAAACAAAATGATCTAATGATTGATACACACACACACACACACACACACACACACACCCAAGACAAGCTTACATGACTTAAGGGAACTAACAGGTATGCAAACATGTTAATAGATAAAGAAAGTGTGTCAAAGTATTCAAAGTATTCAAAGTAACAAGCACACACACACACACACACACACACACACACACACACACACACACACACACACACACACACACACACACACATAGTTATGAAGCAATATGGTTTACAAAAAACCCTCCACCACCACCACCGACACAACTGGGGAAAAACACAGGGTTAAGAGCTACGAGAGACTGAACAAGAAGAGGAGTGACTCAGAGAAAACGGAACAAATGAAGCATGTCCACTGTTCAGCCTCAGAAAGTGGCAAAGGAGATGGCTGCTTGTGTCTATAGGGGGGATGGAGTAATGGCTCGGAAGCTCTCTCTGGAGAGTTAACCCTCCCTAAAGGAAAAAAACACTGACTTTAATAATTTGCCATGGAGATGGGAGGGTTAATTAACATTTATCAACATGAAGACATTTCTCTCGCATCTACAAACTCACCACTGAAATCTACTATTTCTAAGTGATGTACAGCATTGAGCTGCTGCACAGGAGATGTATGTATATACACTGTGTATAGATCAACATTTATATCCAAATGAGTTCCATACATTTTATAGCTATAAACTTGATTGTATGTGTTTCCTATTCATATGAATGTTGGAGATATTTTCATGATAATTTGTCACATAACCCTTTTTTCTAATCTTGCCTCCAAAGCAGTGTTATTCTCATTCTTAAAACATAGCTGTGTCTTTGTTAATTTAACTAATATATAGATGACTAACATCCCTGACTGACCGATTATGATTGATGCTGTCCTACACCCCTTAAGGTTTTTAAAGATGAATACACTTAAAAGGCAGTAGATAATACAGTTTATCTACTACTACTACATCATTTAGTCCTCCTTGGAGCACTGGTGCAGCGTTGGGTCTAACTGTTGTAATGGCAGCAGCAAACGCTTGCTGCTCAGACCCTCTTTGCTGGGGCTTGCACTGGCGGAATTTGAGCTAATTGCTAACTGAAGGTCTGTCTCCCGTAGCTGCTGCATGCTCTACTTTTACGTCCATCTTTTGTAACCATTTCTTCTTCTTTTTTTTTTAAAATCAAAGCTATTGGTCACTCTTTACCTCTGTCTGTGGATTTGACAAGTAACTAACATAGTTAATATATACATATAACATATATATTCATATAACATAGAAAATTATTGGATAAAAAAAAGGTAAAATATTAATAGTATAATGATACATGTGTCAAATTAAAGACACAGTGCTCAAATATTTAAAACACACAGGGTCTTTTATTTCCTATACAAGGCTTCTGCCAGACAGCGACCACCTTGGATTATGGATTTATTAATCCAAATAAAACATCCAGAGACAGATCACATGTTAATCCCACAGGTCACATTGGCTCTTGAGTAGTTTGGCGATTGAAAGACTGATGACCTTAATGGGCTTTCCAATTACTACATGTTAACATCATTGTACAGTATCTTTTTAAGGTGTGGCGTGCCACTTGAGGAAAAATAATCCCATATTGTTGCCACTATCTGTATGTTTTCTTTATGTTTACATTATATACAAGTTTGTGTGCATCCTTGCCCACACACACAGTTTTATATTGGCTAATAAACAAGATGGCCCTGACTTCTTTCACAGTGTACTATTATAAACCATACACTGCATTATTGGATACATTTAAACTTGTTTGTCTAATTTGTCACTATGTAGCTGATTTTAGTCATTCATTCATTTTCCGTAACCTGCTTATCCAGTTAAGGGTCGTTTTTGTCAAAAACGAAGGCAGGGTGTTTTCTGTCGCAGGGCTGACATATATAGACAGACAACCACTCACACTCACATTCACACCTACGGGCAATTTCAAGTCATCAATTAACCTAACCTGCATGTCTTTGGACTGTGGGAGGAAGCCGGAGAACTCCACACAGAAGGTTGTCCAGCCCGGGAATTGAACCCCGGCCCCTCTTGCTGTGAGGCGACAGCGCTAACCACTACACCACCGTGCAGCCCCGATTTTAGTCATATACGTTTTAAAGTTAATCAACTGTATCATTGTATACACTTCTTGCATGTTTTGCATGAAGTATAATGTTGTATAAACTAAAAGTACTTCAGTAAAATATGTGTACCTCAACATTGCACCTGAGTAACTATTCTTAGTTACATTCCAACAATGCATATACCATAGTGGTCTGGGCCTCACAGATTGCATTAAGTTTTAAACAAGTGCAATGGAGCTGATTTGACTACTGATGTCTTTGCCAACAAATCTCCATTGAAGTCTTTATCTGATACTCTGACTCCAGTCTTCACTTTTAAATAAATGTGCTCCAAAAATGCTTGCTGTTTGAACAGGAACTGGCTGGGCGTATCTTTCTCCCCCTTACACTGCCGATAGGATAATGAATCATGTTTATAATCCTTTCAGAAGAGCCCCATAAACACTTTTTTTCTTGTAACCATGCCAAACAAACGAACACCTCTCATCACTTTGTAGACACTCCTGTCACGGTGTTCCTTTCCTACTCATAGAGCCTCTCCCTGCGTCTTCATCCTCCATGGATTACTACTCGTTGACAGTGCAGAGCAGGAGGTCAGGGGGAGGTAGCGGTTCCACTCACCTCTCTCGCTCTCTCCTCCCTTCCTCTTCTATCCTTTTTCCTTAATCCTCCTCCACTCAGCTGCTGTGGTGTGTTCAATGGCCACTCGGTTGGATAACCTTGGAGTCTGCAGTCTTTATTGCCATGATTTGTGAAACCTCACTCCCTTTCACTCCCTTTGCCTCTGCAGTATATCTGCCCTTAGCCTTGGAAATATCCCATACTCCACTCCTGAAACATGACTTTGTCCTCCAGAGGAACTCCAATCAAGTTTCATCATGCACTTCCTAGAGTGTTATTCAAAAAAGAAATCTCCAATATTTAACATCCTCAGACAAAATACTTTTTTCTTACTTGGCGTGAACCCGCTGTGCTTTTTTCCCCTCATTTCCCATAACCCACCTGTCTCAGGACACTCTGTAATCTTGCTTTCTCTGTGTGACTAAAAGCTCTCAGCAGGCCCCACTTTCTCAAAAAGCAGCCTGTGAAGTGATCAAAAGCACAGTAGGTTGTAACTCCCACTTCTTGATGCACTCACAGATATGTAAGCGGCCATGTACCACCTCTGCCAACACACACATCAAGCAGTAGCAGTAACTCTACCCAAGCCCCATCATCACCCGTCCTCCTCACACCTGGACCACCCCATCAAACCCCAGCCTGTGGCGGCCTGCATCAAAGTCTGACCCTAGCTTTGACCCCCTCTAGGCTCTCTCTCTCTCTCTGTCTCTCCAGCCACCTCTCCTGACCCTGACCTCAGACCAGCACCTTGAACTGGTTTCACTTCCTCTGTAGAGCACAGACTGGCATACACCGAGGTGTCCGGTGTCACTCCTCTCCCTCTGTGGGGAAAAGGCTCAGCTTTGAGGAGACTCCTCAGGGGGCCGAGTGCTTTCCTGTTTTCTGAATGGAGACACTGAACGCTGTCACAGTTCCAGAGAAAACCAACCCACAGGGCTGAGACACCTCCAGCGGGGCTTTCCACAATGTGTGACTCATATTCGATTTTTACAAAATATCACTATGTGTGGCTATGTGTAAGAAGAGTCGCTTGAGAGGCAAAGATCACCACTGATGAAGATGAAAATAAAATAAAAAAACAGCATGGGATTTGGTAGTTTCTTGAAAGTATTGCTCATGCACTCATTATCCTTTTTTAACGGTGCAAAATATGAGATAGGGAGCATTTCAGTTTCCTCTCAACATCTGTCAACATGCTTACAGTTAGCTGGCGTGCACAACATGCATTAAAAGCGTGCACATCTGCCTTTCTATGTCATCATAGAACGAAGAAGCTCAGATAAAGACACACACAGAGGGAGAGTGACTTCATTCCCTGCTCAGGTGGAGAGTACTCCATTTTATCTTCACATTCCACATAGTTATATGCTGCTATATTCTGTTCAGAATGTTAAATACAGATACATTACACAGTTGTGTTCAGTCATGTGTGTGTATATCCCTTTCTGTCCACGGCTAACCTTGCATAATAATGGGCCCATCAGACTGATTTTTTGTGCTCATTATGACTTTACCTAAGAACCTCTCGAGGAAGTGGTGATTAATGGTGATTTTGAGAAACCTATTTTAAATGCTGTTTATAGTGTCATTGACTGCTGACTCCTCACTTCTCTCAACCAGCCTTCAGGGGCCCAAAGAGATAAGCAACTGCTTAAGAAGCGAAAAGCATTTCCTGTGATCGGCTAGGCAAAAAAAAGCTAGTCTATCATGGCAACATTTTTGGCCTTTTCGTGGTTAATAAACTGAAATCTATAGAAAAATTATGTCTTATTTTGAAGCAAGGCATCTGCATATAAATGTCATACCTGATATGTTATTCTACACAAAAGTTAGCCAAGATACAAGATGAATAACTCCCTGTTTTTGTTATCTTTAATGCTACTTTGACTGAAAGGGGGCAGGATGGATAACTGTTCGGTAGGGGAGAGGGTGACACGTCAGTAGATCTGCATTCTTTGCACTTTTCTAGTTTCTTAGAATATGTTTAAATTATTAACTATTTCAAGATTACACAGTTTTAAATATTAATAAAAAACCCTCTCTTTTCCTTAAAAAAAAAAATCAAAATACTTTTGATGACTCATCCTGCACTCAGCTGCATATGATTCCATCAATGTCCAATTTATTCATGAGCACAAGCGGGACTTTTCAGTGTCTTTAATCCGCAGACACTTTAATTACATTGATTGCTATGGGGGCTTTGATGCATGCATGTCTCTATACATTTTGAAGTCTTTGTAGGGATAAGTCTGTAGATAGTGGGAGATAGACATAACTGTATATTACATTTATTTTCAATATATTTTGCCCATCATAGTGGTTTGTTGGGTAAGTGGCAACAGATAACAGAAATATTCTGTGACTACAGTAACAACATGATGTAATACAGTCCTTCATCATGTCTGTGTGGTATTTTCAGATGAACTTCCCACTTGAAGATATAAAACACATTCTCACTCCCAAACTCCTCAAATACTGATGCTTGGTTTGTTTCCCTACGCTTCAAACTATTACGCTTACCTCATGGCCTGTCAGTTTCTGCCCGCAACAAAACTGCTTGTTAGATTTAGGCAACAAAAATACTTTAAAACAAAGCTAAGGAAAAATAAGTCAACAGGTCAATGTTAACTTGGTCTCACACGGGACATGAACAGGGTGAAAAGTCTGAGTTTGCTTTGAGTCGTCCATCATCCCCTCTCAATGCTTTATGACTTTTAGCTCTTATACTACATACGTTGCTCTGACCGTCTTCCAGAGCGATATCATGTGTTAGAGGAATGTGCATTCATTCCTCCTTTGTATTTCAAGCAGGTGATAAAGGTCCATAGTGTTGTGTATTTGCAAAGCCACACCCACATTTCAGTGATCCAATCAAATATGAACATTGTGCTTAAATCCTTCCGGTTATTATACTGTGCCCACATATCCCCCTCTACTTGAAAATACGCCAAATTACATCAGCTAAAGAAGCTCAAGCGGCCATTTCACTTGAGGCCATATGCAAAGTTTTACAGTCCTGGGATCTTCATTTCCATAAATTATTATTATTATATAACTTTATTCATTTCAGTCTTACATGTCCTGTTATTTCATTATTTTATCCAGAGAGGAAGATAAACGAATCTTCAGTTCAGTGAAAGATATTGTTAGTTAAAAAAAGATTTATATACTCTGCACCCTCTGAGCTTCAATCAGTTGTCTCCTCAGATGATAAGCTGCATGTTTTTATATGTATCAGAAGGGAGAGAGGCTATGTAGGCCATGCTGCAGCGAGTCTGTAAACTCTGTGGGAAAAAAGGATGCATCACAGAGATAAATAAGACTACAGGGCACTGTGCCATTCTGTGGGGAAGACAAACAGGAGATGACAGCATATTGTCACTTTGATCAAGCTTGAAAAGTCACATAACTCATATTCATATTGCCTTGATTTACACTGGCCTCTGGGGGGGGTTCACATTTTATTCTTTATTCCACAGCAGGAGGTGGCTTGTTCTACATTTCACTGGTCTTGTAATGCTTTCCCTCACTTTGCAAACCTGAAGCCAGATTACTGCAGTGGACATAAGGCCAAATATGTTGACATTTGTAACTGCATTTAGATGAATTAACTCTGAGAACCCCTCCCCCACACACACACACACACACACACACACACACACACACACACACACACACACACACACACACACACACACACACACACACACACACACTGTTTGACCTGATCAGTCTGAGGCATTCAAAGCTTTCTAGAAGTTATTGTTGTTGTAATTTCCCATGTTATATATTATCTGTATTCCCTACCTCAATTATTGTTTCTTCCATTTCCAAGAATGCTCTTCACCTGTAGGTGGTGAAGACAACCTCAAAAATGAGGGTTTCAGCATGCCTTACACACAGGAGTGAAAGTAGATTGAAGTTCTTGCCGGTCCTACACTTCATATTATTCTCCTCCCACCTCCAGCTGCATGCATCCCTGAACACAGGCATTCATCTTATTTTATTTAAAGCCTGTAGGGCGTAGACCAAAATAAAGACATGACAAAATGTATAGCACATTCTTTATTTCGGCATCATCCTACCAACTGGGGCCCCTGCAGAAGTTTACTTGTTTTTCACACGTGCTTTATTCTATCATTCCAACATTTCATAGCTCTCTCAATGCATTTGTTCCTAAAAACTTCATCAAATTGTTTTCTGTTGCTGTTTTAGTTGGCACTTTTTCAATTATAACTTTTAATACCAATGTATTTGTGTCTTGGGGGTTACTAGTCAAAAGCACCCAATTTCAGTCTATGCATATAGATGAATACAATGTTTCCCATGGCTCCATGTAAAGTATCACACACTATAAGGGGTTAGGGTCACTCTGTCAGTCATTTTGAAAGAGACAGGCTTAGATGCAGCAGACAGAGATTTGCTCTGTTTAAACTATATGCAAATGAACTGTAAACCTAAAATAATAACCTTTAATGTTTTCTGTGTATTCAATCTCTAGTCCTTGTATGTTGATATGTTGGTAGGGATGAGGGTCAAAGTGCCACAGAATAATTTGTGAAGGCTGACACATTTAAAAAAAATCAAAGTTTGGATAATAAAAACCCAAAGTACTCGACATCTGCCAGCAGTAAACTAACTAAATGGCTTTGTAAAGGGGCATGCACATATTAAAAAGCTGCAGGTCTCTGCTGGGCTCAAACACACTGACTCTGGAACAATTTATTTGAAAACTACAATAATTCTCAACATTCGGAGAGCGCAGACAATGGTGCATTTAAGTGCTCCTTAGATAGTTCTATATCCCAAGTTGGGAAGTCTTCCTTAAAACTGCGGTTTGTTCATGAGCTTTAAATTGTAATGTGGGAACAACACAGACACTACAAAGAAGATTGGCTGAAGAACACTGTATTTTTTTTCAGATTAAATAACACAAGTATATCTATGTGTAATTGTTGGATACCAGTGCCAATGGGCAGCCACAGAGAAAAGCCATTGTTCTTAAATGCTCTAGGATGGCCACCGAAATGTAATTTTTTTTTATGTCTGACATGTCAGTAAAATATTACAACTGCCAATATTTTGATAAACATTATGCCTATTGCGTTCAGCCAGATATTAATAGGAAAGACAAGAAACACTTTTTTAGAGAAGAATTAAAGAATCAAAAAAATGTGATTTATAGCTAGCTTGTCGTTAGGAAGTTAATGACTGAAAATATGGAAAAGCTGTGTATGCGTTGGTAAGTAAGCAGGAAAAACCACTAATGAGATCTCGTTTAGGTAACCATTACATTGGTATTGATGATAAGGACTTCAGCACGTTTCTCGTAACTCTTGTCTACATTAGCCAAAAATCACACTGTGTGGAAGGACAATAACATATGCTAAAACCTGGATTAAAAAAAACAGTCTTTAATTCAACTGCAATAAATCTGAGATTCTCATTACTGGCCCTAACTGCATCACCATCACCCAGGAGTTTTCCCTCATCATCCTCTCCTTCCCCTCTTTTTTTCCACAATCTCAACTGGCTCCCAGTCAAATTATACAATCCTCCTCATGACCTAAAAAGCTTTCAATAACTCCTTTACCAGTCCACTCATTCTCATTGCCTCAGGTCCAATTATGCAAAGCTCTTAAATACTCTTAGATCCAAGCACAGAACCTCGGCTGACAGGGCCTTTTCCTTTCCTGCTCCTTTACATTCCAAACTTAAGAGGCCACCACATTTTCAACGTTTCAAAGATATATCAAATGCTTGTGTTCAGCCTTGACCTGTCTCTTTAGCTTCTTTAAGATACACAATCAGATTTATAATTGTAATGCAGTTTTTCCTCATATTAACATCTGTCTTTTAAGCAGAAGGTGAAGAACTTTAAAGATTAAAGATATTGTCAAACATTCAGTATGCAGTACAACGCTACTACTAACCTGCTCTTGGCCTCTTGACACCTCCAAGCTAACTGGAGTTGCGTATCATCAGTCAAAAGTCATGTGAATTTGTTAGAGGTCGTTTCGTCTGGTTGCGGGTTGGTATTTGCTGGGCGGTCACGGTGGCGATGTAATCTGGTCTCTCAGTGTGTGGGAGCGAGTGATTTATGGCCTCCGTGTTTGTCTGTGGAATTACCGTTTGATTGCTTCATTCCTTCCAGAGCCCTTGAATCCATGCTAATGAGTAAAGTGCTTATCTATCAGAGCATTAGGGGGTAAATCCAATTGAGCTTGTTATGAAAAAAAGCCAAGGGATGCACAGAAGTACAGTTTCAGCAAGTCTTCATGACTCCTTAGAATGATGGTACATAATGTGTCCGTACATACTGTGTTACGTCTTTATTTAACTGTCCTGAAGATAGATTTGTGCTTGTGTGCATTTGCACGACCTGACCTGCCCACAGATTTTGGTAATGCTGTTTGAACAAGCTGTTTCATTACCCCACAAACAGTATTTGTTAGATCAACAGACAGGCTGAGGGAGCAGGCTGGTAGAGGGATGAGGTAGGAGAGAAAGTCAACGAGCAGCATGGAGGACAGGGATCGTTAGTCCCATAAAGGAGGGAAACTGTCTGACTGTTCAGACCAAGCATTACCCTTCAATTACATTTAATCTGGACAGCAGGACTTCAGCCTCTCACTGCAGAGACAGGGTCAATATCAAGGCTAGCTGCTGAGATGAGCCTGTGACTGACTGACAGTCAACTTGTTCTGTTCAGATTTAAATCCCTTTTAATGGAGTAATGAATGCATCCTAATGTTGTTGTCTATATTGGACACATTTCAAACTTTATTGCAACACCTTTAAACTTTCATGTCCATTGTCTTTTTCCATTGTGCTTTCATATCTTTAAGTATCTAATAATCTTAATTACATACTTCTCAAATCAAAGTGCAACAGATATTCACCACAATGTTATGAAGGCCAAGGCATTCATCTCTTTTTAATCAGGGATAACTAGCTTTAATCACTAGTGCTTGTTTGGGCGACGTCTTCAGAAGAGCCCTGCCAAAAATCACTTCACCAGCACCACCAGTGTGCCGACTGTCAGTGTTCTTAGAGCAAATTGCTTTTTTCCGCTTTGGAAGGTTTCCAGTTGTCATGCAGGAAAAAAAGGGAAGTACAAGTAAATGGAAGTCGGATGGAAATTTTCAGATAGTGATATCAAGAGTTTTCTTTAAGAACCTTGCCGCTCATGCTGCACTGACTCCCTCTGTGTTCTGTAGACAGCTCTGGTTGTTAAGGCCCAGCTGTCAGTCAGCATTAGCAGCTGATTGGCTGACAGGCACTGCTGTAGGAGCAAAGCTCAGTAGTTGTGTTCAACCTCAGATCCTCTATATTGTTGTCTTTGGGAAAACATGCTGATTACTAATAACTGTTAGCCATTTCAGTGCACTGGCCCCTAACTGATTAGGAAAGAAGATGACTACAGTACATTATATAAGAGCACACAGTGTGTTGGTATTACCACATTCTGAAAAAGCCATTGCTAATTTAACCTGTTGCATATTGTTGCAGTCAGACGGAAACCTTGAATGTCCAAAACCATTTTCTACACTTTTCAGGAAATAAAATAAGACCTTTGTCTTTAAAACAATTGAACACTGGGTTGTCAAAGTTGGTAGTGTGTGTTTTTGGTCAGATGCTTGCATTTGTCACTATATTGTTAATATTACAAAGTCAAGCTCAAATGGGGTTGCAAAGTTTTTGACCTACGCTAGCATCTTTATTAAATCCCTTCTATCTACACTCACAGTGTCACCATCAGAGCTGCCCCTCTCTCCCTGGATTTAGTCCACGGCCCCATGAAGTGGAGAGGTCCAGGTGAGGGAGGCTGTATGGCTCAAGGTCAGAGCCACAAGCCACCTTCACCCCGGGCCTTTACAAGTAGACCTAGAACATGGTGGACACAGCGCCTCATAGAGGAAATGTTCCCTGTGAGGCCCAACCACAGACGGAGGTAAAGGGTGACCCAAAAAAACAAGATATGGAGACACTAGGTTTCCACTAGACAGTGACGACATCATTTCTAATAAGGCATTTTATAGAGATGCATCACAGTGTTCTTCTCATACTCATGTTGATGGGTAGTGCTGTTGAATGGATCTGATCACTGCGGGTGATGTGGAGCATGGACTGAATGTAGGAAACATGCAAATTGTTAACAGCATTAAAATGTCCTGCTGCTGCATGTTCAGTTGTCAGAATCGATATTCCAATAGCACACTCCAGTTCCAGGGTTGCGACCCAGTGACTGTGTTAACTGGTGTTTTTCAGCTAAATGCGTTTGTTTTTATTAGTGGTAACTTAAGCAAATGTTTGGCGTAGGTAATAAACATCGATGAGTATGTATTTAAAGTGTATTTCAGTATTTTAAGAGGACAATCGTGTGTTTTCAAAAGCTGACAGCCCTACGAACAGCCTCCATGCATTTGGCTGAGGATCACCAGTTAACACGGTCACCCTTTAAACCGAAACACCAGCGGCATCTATGGCTGCATGTTATTAAATGATGTTGACTACCACTGAACTGTTGTTAGCTCCCATTTTAAAACTGATTAAAGTCAAACCCCACGAGTCTATGTCATGGTGTTTGACGTTCTGTACACGACCACAGTAGTTGTGTGCTTTGAATGTCTCTCTGTTGTGGCCTTAGGTTTCTCGACCAAGTACCGTATTTTCCGCACTATAGGGTGCACTGGATTATAAGGCGCACTGTCAATGAATGGTCTATTTTCGATCTTTTTTCATATATAAGGCGCACCGGACTATAAGGCGCATTAAGCGAAACAAAACAGTCAGTCAGTCAAACTTCCTCCACTTCCGTACCATTGATTCATTAATGTTGAATTCTCTCTCAGCTGCTCTATTCCCATGTTCTACTGCGTGACTGATAGCCTTGAGTTTGAAGTCCGCGTCGTAAGCGTGTCTCTTGACAGGAGCCATGTTGGGTCCTTATACACACACACTGTAATATGATGGTGAAGCACAGTGTGTATTACTCCGCGACGCTCCTGACTACGGTAGCCGTAATGCTGCTGCGGTGCGGCTTTGTAGTTTACTAAGTCTACTAAAACATGTTGACAGAGCGCCGTGTACCACACAAAATCGCTTCCAGGTCAGTAAGCACAACCAGAATTAATCCATATATAAGGCACTCCGGATTATAAGGCGCACTGTCGTTTTTGAGAAAATTAAAGGCTTTTAAGTGCGCCTTATAGTGCGGAAAATACGGTACATGTATCTGTCAACTAAAAACAGAGCCACTTGCTAATGTATTCTACACACTCACTAATAGCACACAGATCAGGAAAGTCAATTTGTTTAGGTTGTTTTTGTTATCTTTGGTGGTTACTGCTGTTGCATAGCTTGACAAGCTATTGCACAAGGGTCTATAGGATCCTGCAAATCTAATCAAACCTTTTATTGAATAACTATTGCAAGGTAAATTTGCATTACTGCTGAATAGTAGTTAAATAGTTTTAATCGGAATTATTCACAGATGAGCGTTTTCGCATTTTCGTCACGCCCCCTTGTAATTTATGAAATAGTATTTTGTTATAGAGCTACTTTATTTCCATCGACACCCTTTACCCTGTTACTGACACTGCACTGAACATTGGTTAATGTCTTTCCAGCCTTTTTGCATCCTTTCATGCTCGTCCTGCTCTTTCATTTTCAAAAGAACAACAAGCATTCGTGCTATTCTAAACATGCATTTCTTGTAACATATGGCAACTTGTCTTACAAAGAGCAGTACGAATGCAGAGCCGCCACGCATGTCCTGCAGTCAACGAAATGGCCTCACTGTGTGACACAGCATTGAAGTAGTCTCCGAGCTAGGAATTTGGGTCTGGGTCCTTTGCGTGACAGCCAGAGAAAGATAAGGGAGAGAATGCTTAACCTCATCTGTGCGGCCGTAGCGTTTATCAGCGAGGCTAATCGCTGTGATTAAACCTCAACATTGGACCGGCACGGAGAGGAAATGGACCTGAACATTTCAGCCCAGCTATAACAACGCATGTGTGCTGTGAGGTGCACTGGAGGGAGGACACCTGCCATCTTGTTTTTCCCACTGAATTTTTTAATTTCCTGATCAGCTCTGTCTCTGGGGTGAGATTTCCAGCTAAGCTAAGCTGGTAACCTGTTTGGCAGGTTTGGGAGCCCAGCAAAGATCTGGATCTCCATAACTCAGATTCTGACACAGACAGCTGGGGCATATGTGTCCATTCCTGGCTGACAAATCATATACGGACACTACATCAGACTGTGTGTGTGTGTGTGTGTGTGTGTGTGTGTGTGTGTGTGTGTGTGTGTGTGTGTGTGTGTGTGTGTGTGTGTGTTAGAGGTCAAGCACCATTGCAGAGTGTGACGAAATGTTTTGTTACAGTGGTGTAGCAGTGCTGGAGGTGACACCACAGATATATTGTCTGGGTTCAGACGAGCACTGAACTTCTTAACAGATCACAATGCAGCACTGCATAGTCCCATGTGTTGCTTTTGCCTATTGTTCTTGTTAAATCAATACCATATGTTTTCATAAACCAACATTGCATCTACTAACTTTTTAATGTTTTTCTATTAAAGCTTTCACTTTACATGAATTCACATTTCCAAAAAAATTGTATGCATTTTCTTACAGCTGCACTGATATAACAATGGATCACATGTGCATGACAGAGTGTGTCTAAAGTAGTGATGATACAGAGAACTCAGCCGTTCCTCTCCACTATATTGAGCATTTCATCACTGTTTGGTTCTGTCATCATCCTCATCCAATTCCATGCATCAAAGCTGAAGAGAAGCTCTTCTACAGCCACTGTATTCTACCTGCTCAGCAGCAAACAGCAGACACAGTTAAAGACACTTACAGCTGGTGAACATAGTGGAGCACCTAGCAGCTACAGAGAGACTGATTAATAGCCTAATGTTTATCAGGTGAACACAAACTGACTCTAAATGTGAACCAAAGTTGCCACATGTCTGATACATTAAAATATGGTGCTTTTTTGTTTTAGTGTTGTTTAACTTTTAAATGAAACTTTGTATGCTTCCATTTTGGCCAGGACATCTTTGCCAAAGAGATTTTGCATCTCAATGGGAAAATATCCTGGTTATAAAAATATATGCTACTCATTCGCACCACCAGATACATTTTAAAAGAAACGTAATGCTGCCACGCATTTAGCAAACATTTTATTAAAAATGTCAGTAATGTTGCAAAATGCCCATGTATAGTGATGGACCCTCATGCAAGACCATTTTTGTACACTTTCTCTTTGGAGACTCAAGTAGGAAAGTTTTTCATTTTTTAGCAGCAACCTACTAAAGCCAAGGAACTGGGACTAATAATGAGAGCTGTTGATGTTGTATCACCTGAGGGTCGGACTGTCACTGAAATTAAAAGGAAAATGGTTCCATGTGAAAAACGTCTCTCAACAGCAAGGCAATGATGACTGCAGCGAGAAGCGGTCAAATAAGTTAAGATGCTGATATTGTAGTGTAATACAGTAGAAATATGGCCTGTAATTTAATTGCAGAGTCAAACAGGATGATGTCAATATTATTAAGAAATGTATTTATATCAATGTTTTTAAACTAAAATATTGCTTTAAAGTAATGAAATCCATTAGTATTTTAAATAGCATTGATTTATGAAAAAAAAAAAGACAAAATTTAGAGATACAAGCTTTTGGTCTGACAGGGACGATTTGCAATATTGTACAAATATGTTATATAATGCAGATTTTGTTCTATGATTCTTTTTTTTTGTGTTGTGTGTTTATTTTCTGAAATATGACCCACAATGTTAAATGATTTCATGGCTGAGCAGAACTGATTCAGAGTCTGATTGTAGATGTGTTGAATCCTGTTATTTCTGTTGCAGCCTCATTTCTCTACGGGGGATCAGTAAGGCTCCATTTTTTTCCCATCATGCCATTTGGTGGATGCGTTTCATCTAAAACTGCCTTTCATTTCCATGACTGTGTACATTGTTAGCATCAAACCAGCTGTAACCTGGCAGTTCAAGCCGGGCCACATCAGCCTGTTGTTCAGCTCTCTGTAGATTTACATCCCACTCCGTGTTTTGATTGTCTGAGTAACTAAAAAGTTTTCCTGTTACCTGGAATCCTCTTTAGATTCAGATGGCATGGCAGGCGGTCGGGATGGGATATCCAACAGGTGGAAGTGAGACAGAAGGGTAAACAGAGAGCCTCGCATAGACGACCTGAGGCTAGCCAACATTCCTCAACACTAAAGGCCCAGATCAGGAGGTTTTGAGGAAGAGATGGTAAGGAATAGAACATTTTGACTGCTTCTCTTGCTGGTTTTACACCAAGTTGCTGCCAGAAACACTGTGATTTTTCTTTAGTATCCTGGGGATGTCATTCAACAGTTTAGGTGAATGCTCTCCCTGGTGATGCTCTGCTTTGGTGAGAGGAGTTTCATCAGCTCTGTTCAGTCTGTTAGCACAGATAAGAACAATGGATTTTACCACATAGAAAACTGTGCCATCGCTTCTGACAGCTGATGCAAAACATGAGTTATCATCTTTGAAATGTTGTTCCGCTTCAATACCTGCTTTTAATCCCGGGTGACGCTGCAGTGCAGAGAACTCTCGTCCAAAGTGCTGTTCCTCCTCCCCTGAGCTTGAACTTTCAGATCCCGTTTTAACGAAAACATTCACCAGAAAATTTGACTCCACTCATAATTCAGACTCGTGTAGACTCCCCAGTGTATCGGCCCTAATGTAAACCATCGCCCAGACAATGCTTTTGCCTATTTATCACCAGTAATGATGAACCAAAATGCAAAATGGTGATACAAAATGAACATGAAGAAAATGAAACGACGTGATTGATGTCGGATCCTCGGCAAGTTGGCACGCTGGGGAGCGAAATAAATGAACGTCAAAGATTCCCTTCTGGGCAGAAGCACAGAGGGAAGAATCTAAAGTACTTTAATGTCTCTGTCTCCATTTTTCACTTACATCTAGATATGCACACACACACACACACACACACACACACACACACACACACACACACACACACACACACACACACGTCTCTGTCTATCCAACACTCTTGTTCCCTCTCCTGCTCTCTGTAAAGCTTCAGACTTTTATGTCTGTTCTCGTCATTTGATTTGCAAGCCAAATTCATTCCTCTCCCTTACAATGTGCTCCCTCTTCTCCTCCTCCCCTTCTTTCTCCTCCTCCCCTTCCTTCCCCTTCCTTCTCCTCCTCCTCCCCTGACCTCGCCTTCCCCGCCACCACAAGCCGCACATAGAAGCAGCTCTGGTGACGCTGTTGGCAGACATCTGGAAATGTTTTGGCCCTGTGCTGGAGGTCACTGTCTGGACCAATAGAGACCGTACCTCAGCCTCTGGATTGTGACAAGCCTTAATATATCTCCCGGATCCCCTGTACTTTAAAAGCCCCCCCCCCCCCCCCATACACACCAGCACAACCCTTTACCTCTCCCCTCGCTCCTCTCCTCACCTCATCCTCTGGTCCAATCCCAACCAGCACCATCCTCTTCATCCCGCTCCTTTCTCTGTTTTGCCCCTCTCTCTCTCTCTCCGTCTGCACCCGGCTCTCCCAGCCACAGTCGACGACCACAAGCTCCACTCAGCCCTGATCCTTTGAGTCCAGACAGAGACAGGAGGAGATCTAAGGGAGTCAAAGATCATTTGGGTCGTACCTTTCTGAGTTTATCTTACATGAAGGGCGTTGCGTCACACAAACAAAGCAATGTTAAGACACCTCTGATGTGTTCTGTAGTGTAAAAAAAAATGATTACAATGTACAATTTGATATTAATAACATATTTCCGCAGCATAACATCTTCAGACATGTAGCCTATTACATACATATACTTAAATAGTTAATTTAATTTAATAAAATGGACTTTGATTCGTTTACACAGCACATAGATCACATACATAATAGACATTTTAATAATAAGGCTGACTTTTCTGCGTCTAATTTTCAGACTTCCAGTCTTTGGTGTTAAGCCATTGGATCCTACTGGATCTTTAAAATATTTAGTTTTAAAGGATTACAACTGCTTTAAAAAGGCTCATTCATTTCCTTAAACACCTGTAGTGTTTAATGTGGCGGTGTGGGAGTGGCACCAGTGGCCCATCGACTGCTGGAAGATTAACATCTTTGTTCTCATGTCGGCTGAGTTGGACAAGGTCTTACGTCACGTTGCGTTTTTTCAAAAAGCTGTTTCTGTTTCAATTTTTCCGTGGCGTGTAGCTGTGTCTTTATCACCTCCTGCTGCTCAAACCACCACAGCCCAAACACACCATCCACATTCATAATAAATGGGAGGATTTTGACTATCTGGTTGGAATACAGCCTTACCTATGATGTGTGCTTTGTGAATTTTATAATCATTTTTATAATCATAGACACAAACTATGTTGCTCTCATAAACATGGCATTTGACAGAATTGAAGTTACTTTTTGTAAATATATGCTCCTGAGAAAGACATAGACTACTTCTTAACATTTTTATTTGATGTGGAATGTGTGAGTGTTAAAACCCTCTTTCTCTAGGAATTATTAAATGACAAATGGCTTTAAAATAAATATGAATATGGCTTTTAATTTAACCAGAATAGATGCAGATATATGAACAGCGATGATTTGAGTTGTTTTTCTTTAATTGTTGTGGTTATCTAATATGAGTAAAGTATGTGTTGGTTTTGATTCAATGTTTTATTCTGTATTTGTTAAAATGCATCCCTTGGATCAATAATGTATTTACTGATATTGCTCTACTGAGATTAAGGTTGAGACTTTAGAGTTGGATCTGACTTGACCACCTCTGGTCCCTCTCCTCCTGGTCTTTGTCCATCAAGGCTCCCTCCATCACCTCCCACCTCATCCAGTTCTCGTCTTCAGTGTGCCAAAGTCATATTTTAAGATATTTACACTAAGCTATTTATCTGCACACCCTTGGAAGAGCAAGGCAGGGTGGCAGAGAGATTAGAGGCAGATGTATTTATTTGGCTGTAACAGCATGCTGGGGGCGAGCATGTTGACGGCACCGGTGATCGTCAAAAAAAACAGTGACCTTGTGAAAGAAAGTGTGTGTTCTTTGTGTCATGTATCAGATATCGGCCCTCGTGCTGATATCGGCCTGAAAAGCTCATTTTGTCACACGGCATGTAGCTGCACGCATTGCATCTGCATAGGTGTGTTATTTTTCACTTTCTGTTCTCGGGGAATGACACAATACGTCTGTTGCATGTAGAGAGAGAGACACAAGGCGAGCAACAGAGAGGATGTGAGAGACCTCCAAACTATTTCCCTCAGCTGTCGCTGTAACAGGCATATTTTTCAGGATGTAGCAGCATGTGGGCCCAGGCTCTGTTTGTCCATGATGACACCCTTCACATTCATTCATCAATGTCCCACCAGACCTCCACTGACCTTGGGTCTCTGCCTGTGTGTGTGTGTGTGTGTGAGAGAGAGAGAGAGAGAGAGAGAGAGAGAAGGGGAAATTAGGGAAAAACTGGTGTTCTTCGGTGGTATTTCATCTCAAACACACACATCATTAGGCTTATATATATTTTACCAACAATGTTTTGGATTTCACAATGAAATTAGTTGCTAAGGCTTTAATATTGGCAAAGTAAAGAGGTCAAAGACAAAGCCATGAGAACTACCTTCTGTATCTCATATTGTCTCGAATAGAGGCTTGTCTTTGGACAACATAAAATATACCTATTACCCAGCAGTCATCATTTCATATCTGTATATGACAAAAAATACCAAAGAAAATAAGAAATTATTCAATTTCATATTTTCTGATTGTTGAATTATAGTTTATATAAATTGCATCAAACAAAAATCAATCTTAGCCAGGAGACCGCCGTCTCAACAGCACTACACTGGCTGCATTATGTATATATGTGTATATTTATGCCCGAGATTTGCTAGCTGCACACACACACATGCAAAATAACATCCGGTGGAAGGAATTAGGTCAGGGAAGTGGACCGACCAAAGGAGACATGAAGAAAAGAACCTCTTAAGTGAGCGTCTTTACCCGCTCATTTAGTCACGCAAGACGTAGTGACACGGTAATGTTCACCGCCTTTAAAGAGTTGTGAACCGGACCCGGTCTGCATGATAGAGAGCCCAACATAGCCAGACATTTGTTATTCTAACATCTTAATGATTTCGCCTTTTAAGCTGCACAACACTGCAGTCCCTCCAGGTGCCCAGGTGACAGATGGCTGGCCCGGGCGGGGGTCCCTCCTTCTGCAAGTTATAGATGGACATCATGTCTGAGACCCACACACACACACACACACACAGTCACACACACAAGGAGAAAAAGGCAATTAGGGCCAGTACGGAGGGGAGAAAAAAAAGAAGCTTGATGATGATGGAGTTTTGCGTTCCACGCCTTGTGTCCTGAACATTTCCCTGCACAAAGGGACAAGCTGTGGTTTTTCCAAGGGCAAACATGAGGAAGATGAATTAGACTGACTTGTGTGTATCACCAGAAATCAGTCCATTTAAAGGATTTGGGGCATTTCATTCCACGTTTATATACTGTAGGTCATAGACACACATGGTTTGAATTCATGGATATATGTCAAAAGCTTACAACAGGAAATGATTAACCCATAAGGCCATGCTTGTGAGATTCTGGGGAGAAAAAATTGTATTTGACATACGATCATGTATGTCGGCTAGGAAAGACGTCAGCAGGGAGAACTGGGAGTTCAGTGACACTGGAAACATGGCAAGATGATATTTTTTCGAAATCAACATCTAATGCATTTTGTTCATTTTGAATCTCCCTTTAAAATGTCTATCGTATACTGTCAGTGTCAATCATTTGGATAGTACTGTAAGAGTATTAGACTACTCACACAAAAGGTATAATCACATTTACAGTTTTCAGTGTTAATATGTTTATTTTAGCCTCTCAGAGGCTCCATGGATGTGGTAGGCCCACAGCGACTGACCATCTCAACACTGTTTGATGGATTGCTGTGACATATGGTACAGACATATTCTACATTTTCCCTTCAGGTTGAATTGCATTCATTTTGGGGATTCCTTAACTTTTCTTCTTGCTCCATATCAGGTCAACATTTTTATTTGTTTAATACTTTGGTTTATGACCAATTCCTGCCAAGTAAATCTTGTGTTTAGAGGAGATAAACATGCCAACATGTTAAACTAAGATGGTGAACATAATAAACATTGTTCCTGCTAAAAAACATTGCCATTGTGAGAATGTTACCATGTGAGTATTAGCATTTAGCTAAAGCAATGCTGTGTCTAAGTACAGCCTCATAGAGCTGCTAACATGGCTGGTAGCTATTATTTAAAAACCCTGGTGCTAAATTATTAAAGACCACGCTATTGATAAGCTCCTACATTAAACATTTTTTTCATTTGTACTTTTTTAACATTTTGGTGTAATTTCTTATCTCCTCTGCTCTCCGTTGTACTATTTCTTAAAAGAGTGCCTTTTCTTTGCTAAATCTAACTGCAAAATCTTTCAACCCACTCTCCTAATAATTATGTTTACATATTAATAATTTGTATTTCCATATGCATTTTGGAAGAAACATAATTACTGCAACATTTTTTTCATTTTTAGAAATATCAATTTCATGTCACTTTGGTGTTTTTGCAACATTTAACGGAGACCACAATCCTTTCAAAACCTTAAGAAAGTAACCACAAAAAGTTGAATCATTCTACAATGACTTCAAGTAAATATACTTTGCTTTGCAATAACAGATATTGTTTGGAAAACAAATTTAAAATACTCTTTTTTACACTGAAGGTTTAAGTAAAAAAGCGTTCTTGTTATATCGGTAAGTGCTGTTGCAAATTATTATTATATAAATATAAACTCCGTGGGAACACGGTTTAATCATTTTCTATGAAAGGTTAAATCTTTGCTTCTAGTGCCCGTCACAAAACTCAAGTAAAACATTGAGTTCTTTCCTACGAAAAGCGGACAGGAAAAATAACTAGAATTCAAAATACCAATCATCCAAAATCCAAGCCAATTTGTCACATAATGGAGATATTTGGCTAATGAAAACTTCTCTTGTAGAGGCTATCTTGGATGTTTTCATCAGCCCTGTTCTCCAGTGAAGTGTCACTCCTCTTCCTCCTGCTCCTCTCATCTCTCTTTGTGTTTCGGTGTTGAAGTGAGTGCAGCTCGAAGGACGACAGATGCATCGGACTCGGGGCCTGAGCCTGATTGATTAGGAGCCCTAGCCCACAAACAAATGAAAAGGCTTTCTATTTGTAAATCTTAATCTAGATCTTGGAATCTTTTAAGTTTACCAGCAAAACCTTTAACGTGATAATCTGTTTGAACCCTTAGTTATAAATATCACTACACAGTGTTGACTCTAAAGGATGTGGAAAGTTTGGCAAATCAATCAGTCATTTCATCAAATAAATCTAATAATCAATGTTTTTTTTAAACTTTCTTTACATGGCAAGTTGCATATAAGTCAAGAGGAGGAAAATAAAATGCTTTGATGAAGTTTTTCGCCTCCTGGGGTTGTAAATCACGCTGGTGCTGACCTGTATATTAGCTCTTTATGCCGTGTTTACGACCGTAGACAAATCAGTTAGCCCGCAGGATATTTACACCGAGTCCCTGACAGCCTCTCTCAGCTTCAGTGGTGCTTAAGCTCACTGCAGGACTGCATGATGGTTAACCCTCCTCTCCCCACCCCAACATACACATACACACTCTCCCTGGGTCCAGTTATTTATGGTATGAGTGTACAGCCACCTTCCGTCTAATTAAAGCTGAGTGCTGGCTTTGTGCAGCCCCTGTTCATCAATTCATGGGTGTGTGTGTGTGTGTGTGTGTGTGTGTGTGTGTGTGTGTGTGTGTGTGTGTGTGTGTGTGTGTGTGTGTGTGTGTCCCCCCCTTCAGGTCCCTCTGACCTGAAGCCTGAACAGTCAGGTTTAGGGGAAATACCAGTGGATTTCACCCTTCAAATTTATTCCCCCCCCCACACTGCTCGACAGTTCAATTTGTAGAGTCTGAAGTTAGAGGGAAATGATCTGGATTCATTTTTCGCCCATGCATTTAATTATTTATTGACTGTGAGCCTCACCGGTCTCTTCCAGAGCAGGTTAGAACTTCTACTTCTACTACTTAATACTGATAATAGCAATACACACTTCATATACTAACACTTTTTGCTGCTGATAGAACAATCTCCCCTCAAGGTCCATTTAGTAGCTGTTCTGAAGCTTTTGATCATATCACATGATCTTCACTAGTAGTGAGATAGTTAAAGCGAGACTGTGTCATCTGCTGCCTCCAAGAATGAGCTTTGGACTTTTGGGCCATCATTGATGAGAAGTCATTAAAGTGCTCAGAATTAAAACGGAGATTTGGGAGGCTGTGGCGTAGTGGAGAGCAAGGTAGTTCTCCAATCAGAGGGTCGGTGGTTCGATACCCGGCTTTGGCAGTCGATGTGTCCTTGGGCAAGACACTTAACCCCAAGTTGCTCCTGAAGGCTTGCCATCGGTGTGGACTGGATGTTGCATGAATGTTAGTTAGAGTCTGATGGTGGCACCTTGCATGGTAGCCTGTCATCAGTGTGTGAATGGGTGAATGATATGTAATATACTACTGACTGTAAGTCGCTTTGGATAAAAGCGTCTGCTAAATGACTGTAATGTAATGTAATGTAACACCGAGCACACTCCATCGGTCATGTGAAATGATTGAAAGCTCCAGAATAACAACTCAAGGAGCGTGTGTTGGGATTGTTTTGTAGACTGCTATTAATAAGGTAAAGATTGCAATATGTAGCTCAACTACCACGCTGTTGTCTTTCCAAAATGGAAAGTCTCCAGCTGTGTCCCTTTGTAGTTGTGCTGTTGCTCCGGCATAGTTCAGTCAAGGTCCAAATGTCAAATGGACGTTTTTCGGAGGCTGAACATCTTAAAGCAGCCAGAATGTAATTATAAAGTCTAAGGCTGGAATTCTTCTTTTTTTAAACAGCCTGTTAATTCCGTGGAAAGACCAAAACAAACAGTCCTTTATGGCTGAAGACAGGCATCTTTAAAAACAGGTATCAACTGTATTGTTTGATTTGCTAAAAGAAGGTTTTGTAATTTTTTTTAAACAGCACCTTAGTGTTTGGTAAGCATATTTCTGACAGGGGGAAACAGAGAATTTATAAGGCAACAGATTAATACACACTTGAAGCTCTAGTGAGCATTTCTAGCAGCAGGACGGTGTATGTGGGGTTGAGTCAAAATAAACGACATTATGTTTGTTCGTGGTAATAAAGGAACACTCTCTCTTGCTTCTACTGGACATTTATATAAGCCGCAGATCTGAACAGATGGAATAAATTACCAATAACAAGACCTTCTGCTTTAATCCCATTGATTTTGTTTGAATAATGATATCAGCAGATGTTTTCTATACTGGTCTATTTGTTCTATTTGTACACCTTGGCTGAGCAAACAAGGAAAACTGTTTAAATAAAGTCACCAACAAACACAATGCTTCATCAATATACATTTTAAGTAAATGATCAAAACATATGCATTCACATATGAAGTTCACGCTTCAGAGATCAGGTGCTCCAGGAAAAACAAACCCATGTAAAGATTATTGCTGTCGGTTGTTTGTTGTTTTCCTGTTGTTATTGTTCCAACCAATGTTTGACTTGTAGGACTTCATGGTTTAAGTTTATTTTATTGATTTTAATACCTTACATATGCGTTGGTAATATGTACAATGTTACATCATTCCAAAAAAGCCATCTTACATCAGATCTCGATGATGGCACCATATTCTCATATGAAGCTATTTGAGAGAAACCCATCATGTTTCTGGACACAACGAGTAGCTCAAGTCTCAAAAAGTGTCTTTTTGCACATCCATTCTAGCTCATCTGACAGCTGACAGCTCATCAAGTGATAGTAATGGTCCGGCCCTGACCCTCAAATGCAAAACCATGTACATATAATAATATAATATAATATAAAGATCTTTATATACAGATTTCAGCATATATAAAATAAATCCAGAGACTCTGGCTCTTTCTTCCATCAGTCTATTTATTAATTTCAGTTTGTCAACGAGCTCACTACCCATCATTCAGATTTGTATAGCACCTAATCAAGGTTGGAGGAGCATGTAAAAGTTGCAGCAGATCAGGAAGGGCCTTCACTGGAACCTTAACATTCACAGTATCTCATACTTTCTCTCTTTCTTTAACATGCTCTGTACACCTCTGATTTCACCTTCCTTTAGACTCAATGTCCAGAGAACAATTCCCCTCTTGTTCGGAGCAGACAGGCCATTTGGAGGTGAACGCATGCAGTCAAGCTTCAGGCCATTAAAATCTGCGTGATGTCTGCTATAAGCTTTAGCGACCGGAAATCCACATAAACAGTGCAGAGCCTGCCTCGCCCTGATGGCCAGTTATGTACAGGGAATCTGACAAAATCTATTACCAGCAATAAATACTGCACCATAGTGCTCTAAGACAAACAAAAAAAAAAGAAACATGATGGTGATGATACACACAGGAGCCTGTCAGAGTCTGGAGGGTCAGAGCCCTGACACTGACACTCCACTTCATGTTTTTAATGACAATTAATGGAGCAATGGCTCGTCCAATAGGCTTCCTGGCAGTGGGGAGGTGAGAGGTCATTTCCCTTCATGGAGTGAGGGGGATTGTTGGAGCTAATGCTGAGTGCCCTAACCGCCTGCACATATATCACAGTGACATGCTAAACCCGAGCTGTAGAGCCCCCGGAGGCAGGACCCACACTGGGAGGATGCTTCAGAGCACTGAGCATGTCAGCACCATAACCTGGACCCTGGAGGCTTGAGATGGATCTGTATGGTCCTTCTCTTTTGACTCATGTGCTCCTTTTCCCCAAGCTTTCTTCTAGACTCTTGTTTCTCATGCCTTCTCTGTTTCAGTCTTACATTTTCTTCTTGCTTTTTGTGCATGCCACAGAGACCAGATGGAAGTTTAAAATACATTGATACCAATCTTTCCTCTGGAGCCATATCTCCTGTTTGCTTTCTCACAAATACGCCTGGACAAATTTTGTATATCCGGAAGTAGAATAAATATCCAGATTATTAGCATTCCCTGTGTCGCCGTTACCCACACACATAAACAGGGCTTTCCCAGTAGAGCCCCCAAACTGCAACACGCATTTACTCAGACCATAAAGAAAATACACAGCGTTCCCTGGGCCCACTGTTTGTCAAACAATCCCCCGGTAATCTCCCCGAGTCCATGAGAAGGCGCCAAACATTTCTGTTCCTCCAGGGATGAGTTCAAAGTTACAGCCTCGCTAAACTCTTGTGGTCTCGGGTGTCAGAGTCAGAGAGGTGATACTGAGGGAGCCAGATGAGAAACAAACCATGCCAGCTCTCCTGTGAAGCAGTCATGGATGACTGAGGATAGCTGCTGATGTTCTACAGGTAATATTTTAACAAGGAGCATCATTTAATTAAGAAATATGATTAATGATCAAAGGTTCATCTAATGTCTCCACATGGCTCTGAGTGACATTACCCCACCTTATCTTTACATAGTTAACATTTGTTTGCTGCTCTATTAATGCTCTGAATCCCCTATAAGGAACCTTGAAGTTCATTTATTTCAATTATCTTCATGCCAGGCTTTTGAGAATCTGCCATAATTTGTAAACCAGCTTTGGGTTAGGAATTTTCATGTGGGCTCCAGTTGTTGCCTGTCAAGTGGTTTGTAACCTAGTGTGTGCATATGCATGTGTGTGTGTGTGTGTGTGTGTGTGTGTGTGTGTGTGTGTGTGTGTGTGTGTGTGTGTGTGTGTGTGTGTATGTGTGTGTGTACAGTCAGGAGAGGCCATCTGACACCTCTCTGGGACAAAACATTATCCATCAATCATATCTGGGAAATGAAATGTCTCTCTTTGTCGCTGTGGTTTAATTTGACACAGTAAGCACGCACACACACGCACACACACACACACACACACACACACACACACACACACACACACACACACACACACACACACACACACACAAACATTTGACCTCAGTTTCCTCATGCTACAATGCTATCTCCTCTCTCACCCTGACTGCATTCTGTCAGCAGCGCGTATCCCACAATTATTCCCTCTATTTTCTCTGTCTCCTGTGTGTTATACTGTCTGCCAACATCTCTCCATCCGTGCTCTCACATCACTAACTCTTTTTATTTCCCTTTCTCCCTCCATTCCCCCAAAGTCCCTTAATGTTTTCATTCGTCTTTCTTATCTCCTCTTCCACCCCCTCTTTTCCCCTCAACCTTACCTCCACTTGCATAAACTTATTTGTCCTCTCTTTTTTCTTTGTTCTGATCTTAACAACCTTTCTCCCTTTCTCTTGACTTTTCCTCATTCCTTTCCTTAAGTCCTCACTTATGCCCCTTCTCCTTTTCCATCCTCTCTCCTTTCCTTTCCTGTTTTCCTCTCCTTTCCTCTTCCTTCCTCTCTCCTCTCCTCTTCTTTCCTCTCCTCTCCTTTTCTCTCTCCATTCCTCCTCTCATCTCCTCTTCTTTCCTATCCTTTTCCCTTGATTTTTCCTCTTCTTGTCTCCCATTCAGTGAAATGAGCTGTCAGAGCCACAGATGATTGACGAGTCAAGGTGGACCGGACTCTTCCCCCTCTTTGTTACTCAGACAGTACGTTTGTGTGTCTGTTTGTGTGTGTGTCAGCAGGGCGATGGGTAGTAGCACTGACACAGCAGTCTAAGTACGAGAGGAGAATATCGCCTCGGCGACAGCCGATGATTAGATTGCCTAGACTCAATCAAAAAGCGGATGTTGTCTTCAGCAGTTGAGGAAATTATTCTGCCTCTTGTGTATCTCCAAAAGAAACTCCTTAGAAGCGAGAATATAAAAGAGAGCCAATAATTAATTGAGGAAGTACAGATAGAGAGTAGTGCTGGGGAGGAGGGGGGATTACAACCAAATGTCACTGACAATTAATTTTCCATTGCACAAAGGCAGAAAATGAAGAGAGGCATAATCTGTTCAAGTCAATCAGATCCTAAATCCCTGTGACAAGCGCTATCTATGATTAAGTGGCTGCCTCGACGCCGAGGTACCTTAATTAATCTATTTTACCTTGTCATCAGTTTTGCTTCCTGGAAGTCGTTAGGAAGGTAGCTTTAATGGAATAACGAGCCGCCGCTCAGTAGATCCCAGCCTTCCATCACCATAAACGTCAGTCATTTCAGAAGGAAACCAAGTCACTTTGGTCCAGTTTGTCCACTGGAGTTGGAGAAATGTACAGTAACTCATCTTTCACTTAAGACCACATCACTATTGTCACGGTGAGCCTGACTTTTATAAAAGATGTATCTTTTCTCTCTAGGGAGTGTCATTATGTGGTACTTGTTGCACGGTGTTTGCTCCAGATAAGTCATTCCACATATCGCTACCCCACAAAACTCCAAGCCAACGCTGATGAATCGTCTATTGTAACTGTGTGTCAACATTTTTACACATGACATGCAAACTAGAGGGGCTCACAGGCTGAGACACATTAAGAAACACACATATTCAATGCGTTCGATATCCAAACACACACACTGAAGGTTCTTTTTTTTGTGTCACAGAACATGAGAAAGTGATTCAACGGTGCTTCTTTAACTCACATCTGGAGGCATTTAAACAATAAAACAGTTGAGCAGCAATGAGAGAAAACCTTTCCACTCCGAGTTCAGCTTTATTTACCCTGCTTATCTCCCCTCTAGGATCAACACAGCCAGGCCCGCTGCAGAACTGTTTATTCCAATGGAGCAAAGAATAATACAGCTCCAGCCATTAAATCCAGAAGCCTGAAGTCATTTGTGTGTCTGTGGGTGTTGCTAATGGCTTCATAGTCCAAAACCACATGCTTGACTTTTGTCCAAATCTCTCACCCGCCAAAGTCAGGTAGAGTAGCCCCCTCCCCCCTTTCCTGGTCATTTCCTTCATTCTCTCCAGGTTCAAATTCACAAAAGTATTGCCTAGCTTTTGCGGTAGCTAAACCTTTGAAAATAAGACAGAATTGAATTCTCAAAGCACTTGAAAAGAGTGAGATGCACCCCTTACTGCTCTGCAAGGCAAATATCCTCTCAGCTCTCCTGTGCTTTTTGCAGATATTTAAAAAAAGGAACATGCAGACATTTAGGCCACATCCACACTAACCCGTTTTAAAATTAATCCGAGTATCTTTTGCTGCGTCCACACTATACGGCGTTTTAGGCCACCGAAAACGGAAGAGTTCGAAAACGGAGGAGTTCGAAAACGCTCTCGAGGACGGATAAGTTTGAAAACGCCGCGTTTTCCTGATAGTGTGGATGACGGAAAACGAAGCAGTCCGAAAACAATGACGTAGGCACCCGCGTTCGCTATCTGATTGGTTCTTAGCAGTTACGACGTGTCATTCCCTGATTCGTCACCCCCTTACCACGTGACCCTTTTCCGGAAGAGAACAACAACAACAGCCTTGATACCGATCGACTACCAGGTTAATTCAACATGGATAATGTGGTATTTGTTACAAATGTTTGTACATAGGGGTGGCAGCTCAAAGTCAATTAATTTGGGATGCAGATGCAATGACATTATCATGAAAAACAAATGTAAAGCTGCTCCACATTTTATTAATACATGAAAAGAAAAATTAAGATTTGAATCAATGAAGTTATGCTGCTGTGCCTGGTGGGTAAATAGTTTCTGTTAATTGGGAGACGCTCTTATTGTAGCTGCTGCTTCTAGCTCCGGCTGACTCTCAGCCCTCACAACTGACACGTTGGCCTCAGGTGCATTTATACTTTGCCACATGAATAATTGCAATCAGATACAAAAAAGGCCAAATTGAAGTCAGCTGTAAAACTTTATCAGCGTGTAATATCATGAGTGCATTATCTTCTTTTAATCAGACCTTAACACAGGGAAGATGCAAATGATGCATCTGGATTTTTCAATCTGTCTTTACACACAGGCCTTCAATCCTCTGGCTTGAATTTTGGAATCTTCTTTGGTGTTATCCTTTGTGAAGAGCTACTTGCGTTTCTAAAAGTACAAATATGGCTCATACATTGTTTAAAGTGGACAAAGATAATTTCACCCAAACATTTTCCTCCGTGCTCAACGGCTGCTGATAAAAGCATCTGCTTTTTAAACGAGGTAGTGCGGTATAGCCTACTCCCACGTCAACATTAACATTGGCTGCTTTGATAAATTAGCTTGGTGGCTAGTTAGCTAGCTAATGATGCAAATGTGCTCATTAAGTGTAATGACTCTTGTTGTGATAGAAAGAGGATCAAGGAAGGCATTTATCACAGTGAAACAAATTACCTAAGAAAAAAAAAAAGTGTTGCATTTCAGATGTCTCCAAATGAAGTCAGTCAAACTTGACACCCGCTGAGTATTATGGTTTGTGCCATCAGAGACATGACCTTCATGACAAATCTGCTAAGAGGATGAATGCGGCTTTAAATTGGCTGTACAATTAGGGCTGGTTGCTAAAAAAAACTTCAACATTTTTGTTTTTTTAATAACACATTTTGAGTTAAAACAATAGAGGGCCAATCAATGTCTCAGTTGATTAGTGCAGATCTTTGGTCTGTTTGTGAATATTTATTATTATTTATTTATAATATTATTTCTCTATTGGTATACCTGTCAAGGTTCAATGTAACCCACAGTTCCTACAATATCTTGCGAAGAAAAAAAAAAGTTACGGTGGTCCAGCAACACCTGTTAATTTTTCCGCTGGTTACATGCATAGAGTCCTTTCAAAATAAACTTCCGTCTTCAAAGGAAACAGTTTAGTTAGGTTTAGGCAACTACTTGGTTAGGTTTAAGAAAATACAGTAAAATACTTATTTAAGTGTAGGAAAAGATTGTTAAGTACTTAATTAGGTTTAGAAAAGGTCGTAAAATATTTAGTTAGGTTTAAGCAGTTAAACTACTTGCTTAGGTTTAGGAAATAGATCATAAAATACTTAGGTTTAGGAAAATATTGTGGTTTAGGTTAACATAACTACAGCAGTTAAGAGACAAATAAATTCACGTTGACTTTTTGTTTCACATGGGGCACCAATAGAGGTCTCCAGGCAGAAAAACCTTTTATTCCTCTCCACTCCACTGGATCCATACAAACACAGGTTAATGTCGTGTTTTCTGTGTCACACAACCATTCATTGTTTTTATCTATGCTAAAGTACACATCTCTCAAACAGTCCTGACTTGAGCTTCACATACTGTGGTGACACTGGTATTTTTTGGAAGACCTTGGTCCATGGGTCCGTTCCAGTGTTGTGGTTATAACTGATAAGGGGGGGCTGAGGAAGTCCCGTCCCAGCGTCAGAGGGCCAGAGAGGAAACAGGGGGTCAGTGAAGTCAGATAAATGTCACCCTGCCCTCCCGGCAGATAACGCCGGCCTACAAATCCCTGCCTGCCAAAACGGCAAACGCTCCCTCTGCTTGTCAGGTCCAACCATAACAGAACGTCAGAGAGGAGACAGCATAGATGGGGGTTTCAGGGGTGGAGACAGGGGGATACAGAGGGTGGATGGGAGGAGAGAGGAACAACAACAAATACTAGTCATTTGAGTTGCTTTGGCAAAAACTCTGCAGCAAAATCGCTAACAGCGACTAGAAAAACAAGACAGCCATTAACATCCAGTGATATGAATCTAAGAATCCTCTCTGTCTCTCTCCCTGAAGTAACCGTTCATAATATCAGTCTCACATTCTCTTTTAATGTGTAGAATCCTGGAGCTGGGGCTGAACCCGAAAGCACTAAGTGGTCTGTGACTCATCACCTCAATGCACACTGTCTGCTGGACGATACAGTACGAAAATGTTGTGTAGGATAGAACACAAAGACGTAACATAAAGGGAGAGAAAGTCCCCTTAGAGAAAAACTTCATGTTGTTACATTCTTATTTCAACACAAACCATGATGTTCTATTCTAATTTGAAACAAGATCTCTTTTTGCCTAAACCCTACCAATCCCTTCACAACATTGACCACATGGGATCACGTGTTTCTGAGCTCTAGCTCCTCTAATATGTCATTGTGTAATTATCTTGAAATCACGATTTAGGCGTCTGAACAAATGGCCAGAGTATAACAAACATTAGCGATAGATGATTCAAGTCAAAACACTTCTCTGTCCCGTTTCATGAAATGTCACGTTCACCTCCTGAGCCCTCACCTCGGTTTGGACGTCATATGACCCAACAATCCACAGTATTATTCCACACTCCTTGAGAGGAGAGTGTCAGCCAGGTAGCTGCTGAAATAATTGGCTTATTCGGGGAACTGATCACTCTCTGCGGGCTTATTAGGACAGTCCAGAATACTTTGCAATGAACCATGCATCAGCAGTAATTTTGTGCCTCAAAGGCTTATTTCTAGCCAGGCTTATCAGGTGATTATTGATGCATGGTCAAATCTCATTACTGGCTCCTGGCTGTCATCTGACAGCTTTCTAGGCAATGTCTAATTAAATTTACCCTTTTCAAAGTCATGATTGTCCAGTAAAACTCAACTTCACTTAACTCAACAAAACAAGCGAACAATAAAATAACACCTGAAGGTTGTCTTATCAGATTTGAAGGTTTTCTCCATTCAGGGAAAATGTTGACTGAGTCACCGTGTGGTACAGTGGAGGGGAAGGGTGACTCGGATCAGCTGGGTTCGTGGCACTTTAACAACAGCACAGGTGATTTGTTTCTCTGTCTGTATCTTTATATTTTCACCATGCTTTCTTTCTCTCTCTCTCTCTCTCTCTCTCTCTCTCTCTCAAATTATGTCCCAAGCTTTACAAAAGAATACAATACACAAATAGAGGGAAAAAAAGAAGATTAAATAATACATTGGAAATATAGAGCACAATTAAATGTCACCATCCTATTTTTTTCTTGGAGAAAACCCCGTCTTTGGTTTGCCCCAATGTGACAGTGACACTTGTGTTTTGCAGCAATTATAGCAGTCAGTCTGAATAGAAAAAGGGTTTGAGAAAAGTCGTCATGCCTGCTCTAAAAACATGTTAGTGCTGAATTAGGAAGTGTAATAGTTTAATAAGTTAAATAGGTGCAATCCTGATTCCTTTAGCCTCACTCTAAAATGTCTTGCAAAACATTATTTCATTTGAATTATTCACATTATACGCATTTCATATTTCTGTCTTTCCACGTCGTAGTCAAACATTCTCCTTATGGTCCTCTGTAGAGGTGCTGACCTTGGCTTAAAGATCCTGTTCAAACCAGCGCTGCTAGCCAATCAGAGCGCCGTCTGGCAGAGAGCCATCAGTGTGAAAGAAGGACTGTTGGTCAGCACGCTATTCGATGATGAAATACATGTTATAATGTCTGGTGTACCATAGAAATGCTGATTGAGGTTGGAGTACATTATGGCTACATATTCAGCTTGTAATGCAGTAATGGCTGCGTGCCACTGACTGTAATAGCCTGGTAGGATAAATATTCAAAGTAAATCAACTTTTTAAATATTATTTATCTCTAAGTCTGTGCTGTTCCCATAGAGAAGCAGTATGAATTGTGAAGGGCCGATTGTACACGGTGTTGTAATAGACTGCTGTGTTGAATGCAGTGGTAGCTGGAGCCTCCATGTCCTCATGAAGCTCAGGTTTTGCTTTTCTCATAGGCTCTCTTTCTTGTCCTGTTGAATTTTTTAACTCTGTCCCCTTATCTTTGTGAAATCTCACTAAACCTTTTTTCATCCTTAATCACCACTTTATTCTGCACATGAATTCTTTCCTTAATGCACTCTCTCTGATCTCTCTACAGTGCCCTTTTCTTTTTTTTTTTCTTTTCTTTTACCAATGATGAATACAGATTTTAAATGTAGCACATCCTGATTTAGATGGGGTCTGTTCAACATTTTAAGGTAAATCCAGGACCGGATGAAAATTGCCAAGTGATTGTCATCATTAATTGAGGAAATTTAATTTGGTGACTGACAGCAGATCATACTGTACTTCTAAAATTATAAGTTTGTCCTGAGTGTGTCTCTAAAAAAAAGTATCTGTCTGGAAGCTTTCATCGGCATGTAGCTAAGTCACATCACTCAAATATAAGACATGCATTATTCAGACATAACAGCATGCATTTAGATATAAACCATTTACATTTGTTGTATCCAAGTGGACTCAGTCCCTCAAAACCTCGAAGAATAAAACCAAAACCATCCAGATGGTTTCATGATCCCCATGTTGGTTGTGTTTATTTATTTATGTTCTATCTGCTGCTGTTTTTTTACCCCGTAGACAGCTTTGTAAGTACCCTTAATGCACTCAAAGGTGTGTGAGAAGACATCAACAAAGGACACTAAAGCTTGAGGTTCTTCAGTCTTCAGAAGACAATGACCCTTTTATGTTTACGTCAGTATGTATGATTGAATCTTCAAAAAGATGATTAACAAAAAATGCATCATTAGCAACTGCAATAAAAAAGAGCAATACAACTTCATGATTCAATTTGCATTAAACAAGTGAGATCTTTGTTCACTGTTCATAACGACTTCAGTCACACAGAGGGAGACGGGACAACAGATGAACACAAGATGTAATTAAGAACATTTAATCATTTAATACTCAATCAAGTCTCCAATGAACATAATCTGCATGTGTTTGTGAATTGAGGAAAACCCATGCAGAATGGAGGAGAGCATGCAGACTCCCAACAAGCAACAGTCCTAACCACTGAGTGTCCATGCAGCCGTTATGGAACACAGGCTTCATATATACACGGAGAGAGAATTGATTCATTACAACATGCTGCAATTATCTCATAACTAGTAAAATGTGTTTACACTTGTACTGTAATGTAATTTGGTGTTGATTTTGGTTGTCACTGTGGACACAAGTGTTTCAGAGCACCAGAGTCCCTTTAGAAACCTCTCCTTTCACTGCACTCCGACAGTCTGCCCTCCTTTGTCCTGCTTCTGGTTTTCTCTCGCCTCCCTTTCCTTCCATCCGTGTTGCTGGGCATCAAACTGGGCCTCCACCGGCCATGCACAGAAAAATATAAGCAGCCATGTGCCAAACAACAATAAATACTTACGGATCAGCCCATTAGCAAAAAAGCCATTTACGGATCATCTGTTCTGGACAAACACAGTCACTCTCTTCATTGTTTGTTCATGTTTTGTTTACCAATGAGGAAGAGCTTTATTATAGTAGAAAAGGTCAATATTTATTATGAATACATTTTAAGCAGGTTTGACTAAATCTCTCTCTACCCTTCACTCGCTCATTGTATGCAGGATTAAATTAATCTCCTTAAATTGCAGATGTGCCAGTGATCCCTTAACCGCATTGTGTCCTCTCCCATGCTCGTTCTCCCCTCATGTCAATCTCATCCTCATTTTCATTTCAAAATGAACCCCTAAAAAAAGCTATCAACTCCATAAGCAACCAGCAAGAATGACTTGTCAAAGATTGATACCCCCATGCCCTGTAATCAGTCGGCAGAGGGGGAATGAGATGGAAAGTGCTTCAGCTCTCCCTCTTCCTCGCTCCTTCGTCCCCGTTGTTGTCTCTCAGATCTGGGTAAACGAGTCGATGATAGATTGAGGTTGTCATTCTCTAAGAGGAGCCCTGGCTTTGCATATTACCCGTTTTCTCCATCACTAATGAAAACACTGGGGAGATACCTGGGCCCCTATTGATATCTACACCCCAGAGCGCTGTGATATCTTCATCCATCACGCAGCCTCCTTTTGAGTGGCCATCAACATGTCTCGTGTGGCTGCACATAGCACCGCATCCCAGGCCGTTCCCTTTACATATGGTGGAAATATGCAAAATGAAACCTCAATGTCCTTCCAGGGAATATACCTTAGGGTTGAAGTGGGATCTGCAGCTAGTGAAATATTGCTAGAATACCAGATAAAGCTAGTCTAGGCTGTTTATGGTCAAGGGCGTTTGTTGTACAATATGGGTGTAATGACATGATATACTGTTAAGAACTCTGTTTAATGCCGTTTAAACAGAAGCAAGTCCAAGGTGAAAAAATAATTGTGCTTTTGGTAAAGGTCACAAAATCCCGCAACAAACTTTAAATTGATTTTGGACAAAAATAAGCTTTATTAAATGAATCGCTAATGAGGAAATTAGCCTTTGGGTAAATATTAATTTGTTGTTGGTCAACTGTTAATGAACATTAGGCTGCAGGGGATTCTGGTTCCCATGGGAAATGACATGAGTAGAAGAATTGGAAGTGTAAGGTCACCTCAGAATAGCAATCAGTGTCTGATTCAGCCTGAAAGGTCCCAGTTGTTGTGTGTCCAATCCAACAATGAATCTTCTGACACAGAAATTGAGGGTGGTGTCAGTTAGATGGACCCTGAACACCCTGCCTCCGAGTTCTTCCATTCAGGTGGTTCTCGCAGTGCATCCATCATGCAGCATTACGAGAGTTACCACCACAATATAAGTGTATGTATGCTTAAAGCAATTAGAGTGATGGCCTCCAAAACGAGCATGTCAATCAGTTATATAACCCACCCCGGGTATCATTTGAAAATGGAAGTTTGATAATTAAACCGTATTTATTTATGAAGTTTTGATTTGGCGAAGCATTATGATTAAGACTCGTAATGACAATATGGAGTGATTCAGTGGCTATATTTAGCATTTTGCAAATTTACACAATCCATATGTGCATGTGGTGAATATGTGCCAGGTGAGATGCCTGAAAAGGTAGTATGTGGTGCACCGCCGTGACTCAAGTGAGCTCTGATAGCTGTTGTCAGTTAGTCTACAGTATACTGTTTCTGTCACAATTAATTAAAAAATAATGTCCACTTGAGCGGTTTAACACACAAAAACTATACAAAAATTGTATTGTTCTTGTTGATATATGCACAGTATTGAACGATATTATTAAAAAAGTATTTTAGTATCTTAATTTACACTTAATAATTGTTATTTTATTGGTTTTTTTACCTTCTTCTGTTGTAATCTTTGATGAAACTTTGAAAGAATTGTCATGGATTAATAAAGTTCTACATTATCTCATCTCTTCAAATCTCATCTCATCTCTTCTTATCTTATCTTATCTTATCTTATTTTATCTTATCTTATCTTATCTAGCTTTTGTCCAGGAGACCACTGTTTGTGTACCGTGTGAAATAAAGTAAACAATTCTTTAGATATGTGAGTCGTTAGTATCTTTAGTCACAAAGTTCTTAGTCACCTGATTGTTTGTCACTTGGTAATGATGTGAGTCACTCAGTGATTTCAATGAAAAAAGCTTGGGATCTAACAAATAACTGAGGAATGGACCATGAACTAGACCTTTACCTTCCAACAAATACTATTTCACTGCATCATTTACTCCAAGAGGAGAGCTTCAGCACTCCTTGTAGTTTTGAGAAAAATATCTAATTTAAGCTGACGTGTTCCAGCCTTCAGCCTTCAGCAGGCTCATCAAAAAACACTTTAAAAGTCAGTTTTAAAAAAAACTGGACTTTGAAAGTGGTTGAGAGTGTTGTTTTATGACCCTGATGGAAGCCACTGGCCAAAAATGTGTTCGTTTGAAAAATCAGATGTTCTGTAGACTCTAGAAATGTTTCTGCAGTTTTCCCATTCAAGATTGCTTGGATAGAAATATTTACATTTGATAAACCATTTCAGAACTATAACATAGCACTTTCCTTTTTTATTCAGTTTACGGCTCACTCTTCAGCACTTGAAAATACTAAGCCAGTGGGCAATAACCTGATATCAATTTCCCCTGAACAACCTTTCTATGATGACACAACCCACGTTTGGATCCAAAAGCAGACTCTAAATGACAGAGTGGGTATGGTCTTTTATTTATTTGCTCTATTACAATCTATCGTTGCAGTTATTCTGTAGGGTAGCACTGCATTATTCACACCCCTGGCAGATGCCCTCGTCCTGGATCGACCTCTGTTTACCTTTTTGGTCCTTTTACTATTACTCAAATGTTGATTATAGTGGATGACAAAGAAAAAAAATGACAGGACAGTAGAATGATAAGTGTGATTTTCATTATCTACCTGATCGAGAATTGCCACCTCACAGTGGAGGAGGGTTTTTTGTGTCTTGGTTACCCTGGGAGCTTGGTTGGCGGGGGCCATAGGACTGATTCCTGAGTCTCCTAAGGCAAATTGGTCCAGTGGGAGGGGCTAGACTATTCTAGTGGCCTAAGCCTTGACCCATGGCAACAGCACTACATGGAGCCGCTGCATTGTGGGCTGACCATCAGTGGGGACACACAGGCAAAGACGGGGACCTAGGCGTGATCTTCAGGCATGGTAGTCCTATGGTAGGAGACCCCGTGTTACCTCAGAACACACTGCTGGGGAGGAGGACGCCTGGATTACTTTCTCAGCCAGCTGCCAACAGCAACCCAGCCACAGATGAGTGACCAAAAATGGACGGGTGGGTGGATGGATTGTATCAGCCATCAATGGCATAATAGTGTGCACGTTCTCTCACCTGCACCGTTCATTTCCATACCACCCACCAGCATCAGCACCACAGGGCAAAGGTACACAAACAGAGAGGAACAGAAGCATTTCTGAATCTGCGGTGACAGTCAAAACAAATGAGGGGGATAAATGGAGCAGCTGTTTTCTATTTCGCTAAATACCCCTTTTCATATAGGCGGTGAAAAAATAATAAAGCGACACAATTAGTGAAGCACTCACTTAAAAAAAAACTCTTTCTCTCTTTCTCTCTATGTCTCACTGGGCTAATTATCAGCGATCTGTACAGAGAGACAGAGAGAAAAACACAGAGTGAAAACCTGTAAAGGGAGGTCAGACGAGGTCGCTCCATCTGCAAGTGAAAGCAGTTGTTGTAAGGGAAAAAGGCTGTGCAGCCACCGGAGAGTGACCAGCGGCTGCAGAACAACAGGGTGAATATGAAAAAAACAAAACCGATGCAATTTTGATTCAGATAATTATTCTAACTTTCAATGACTAATTTTGCGCTAACCCTTCAAGCCCTTTTTCCTCGCTACATTAACGGACAATATTGTGAAGCAACCGGCTTGTAATGTGTTTAACAATGCATTAAATGGCGTGATTAAGTGGCTGAATTGCGCAGGGAAGCTTTTCCACCACTGTGTCAAGCACAAAGTCAGGCCTGACAGGTAGCGAAGATGTACATAAAGAGTGTGTGGATCACTTTGAAGGGGTCAATTCAATAACTCAGTTCAGCGTGGTTCATTCTTGACCTTGAGATCAGTACATGGGATAAAATAATCTCCAATGAGAGGTTTATACACTTTTTTTTTTTTGCTTTTTGGTATCTCATGGATTTCATCAGCAAGCTTTGTAATGCAACTGACTAATTATGGCCCCATTTGGATAATTTGTAACAACTTTGAATTTGCCTGAAGCATACTGACCTAATTTAGGGGCCTCAAAATCCCCTGGTTCAAAATTACTCCGCTGTTATTTCATTTATTGCAAATTAATTTGGTATTATGAATCACCTTAACTCAATAGCCACTGCAATGGTAAGGGCTTTAAATGCAAATACAGCTTAATACACTTTGTGTTTAATTTTCAGCTATGGCTATCAGTTCTATCAGTTCTGATAATATTGCAACACCCTGTTGAGTACAATATGATAATATTGTACTCAACAGATCACCAGAGCTATGGAAATAAAACCGATAACGTAATAAACTGTATTTTTTTTTTATTTTAAGTGGGTTTTTATATGTTTACCTAATCGTGATGCACTCGCTCGTAGGGAGACCATTTGTAAAAAATATAGTTTCAGTTCTATTTTATATGATCCTTTCACTGTATGGGGGAGGGAGGGGGGGATTTATAGCAAACAGCTCATTATTGGCCCTGGAGGCCAAAGCTGAGACAACATGTTCAGAACTGTGAAGAGTCTCCATTTTAATAACCAAATTATATTGTACGATAACGATGGATCCAGAAGGATGTCAAGCAGCTCTCAGGTGTTGCCAGACAGCTACCTGAGCCACCCGACCTCCTCTTCACCATAATACCAGGAAAGAGGAAACGCCAGTGATTTTATTGTTACCTTCTGTTGTGTGAATCATATTGCTTACTTCAGCTGTACATGTGTTTCATATTTCAGTCTCTCTAATGGTACATGAGTCACTCAAAAAACTATACTAACTAAAAAAAATAAAAATAATCTCAGTTCAGTTCAATTTAGGTTGATTCACAAGCTGTACAATCCTAACATATGTGGAAATATGTGAAATATGAAACCTCAATAAGCTTGTGAGTAGGGGCTCTCAGTTCATATTGGACACAGAGTTTTGAAACTGGGTTACATATGCTGTATATATGTGTTTCACAGTATTTAATAAAACGTGGTATGTTACATTATAGGCTGTCTGGGAACTGTGGATGTAGGCAAATAGATGAAATGGTGGTAAACTGCACTTGAAAAATGTTCGAGTGTAAGAGCTGTCTGTGTGTAATTTAAAGGAGTAATGGGGGTGAATGAGGCAAACCCACAGAGCTTTGGCTGAAGCCACCAAACAGTGTTGATGTGGGTGCTATATCATTACAGTATAAGATTACAACAAATGCTAAGGGAGGTGTTTTGGTTAACGTAGCTGCCAGTGTGACTTATTGCTGGTGAACATTTTCAGCATGAATGCTGTTCCTAAATCCTACCAATTTGGGGTGCCCTCACTTAGATGGAACACTGTTTTCTGGAGCATATTAGAGCTGCCATGTAAAATTTGAAATGCGCCAGAGCCGTTGCTGACTCACCAATCCTTGCTGGAGCAGATCATTTATGCAGGGTCCAAAGCAGGAAGCGGCTCCACGTCAAGACCCACAAACTCTGTGGAAGGCCAGGAGCTGGCAGTGTCTGTTTGAATAACAAGCCAAGCCCTGTTTGACCCTCCAACTCCCTGGCGTGCAACTTCTTACCTCATTTCTGACACCTCGTTGGGCACACCCTCCTCCAGACATGGAGAAGAATGCTCACATAGCGGAAAACACTCTCACAAGGGTCATCCAACCTTTTTTAAGTCAACCCTCTGATAGTGGGCTGTAGTGAAATGACTTCCCCTTGTTTGTTATCTTACAGAAAGGATATAAAGGAAGATATTTGGCACACACAATAATGAGAGCACTGCTCAGAAAAAGTCTCTTTTTATCTCTCTGCAGACAAACTATCCGGCCCAAGCTGCATGGCAGAGGTAGCTCATGCCCAGCTGGAATAATAAGAGCTTGGATGACACTTCCTCCATAAACAACAGTGGGCAGAAGTCGTGAAGGGGGGTCGGCAAGCCTCGCTAGTAGGCCTGCCTGTGACATGGAGCGCCACTCGCAAACAAAAGGTGGAAGGAGGGACGAGGACAGAAGGACTGTTGGCACCACTTGAAACACAGTCCTTGCTCAATGTGTCAGTTGCTGTCAAAAGAACCCCCCCCCTTGAGCTGCAAAGAGCCAGGGAGGGCCAACCTCCCTCTGTATATGTGTATATCTGTTGAGTAATTTAAATGTATTTATAGCGCACCTGCAAGTAAAGACCAAAGCGCTTTACAGAAAGTAAATGTTCATTCCAAATACAGTTATATAGAATGACTAAATGACACAACTTAATCTTATAGTTACATTCATAATTTAGGGGCAAATTTAAAAAGATGGATTGTAATATGAGATTTAAAAGTGGTGATAGGTGGACTGGGCTGTTCCACAGTCCAGGAGCACCAATGGATACAGCTTGGTCACCTTTGGACTACAGCTGAAACAATTTATAAGTTTATATATTAGATGATCTATGGTAAAAAAAAAAACTATTGGACCCATTCTATTAACTTTAAAATGTCAAGCTTTTCTGTTCTTTATTTACCAAATATTGCTTTGTTTGGAAACTTGAATTAACGAGTCATTTTAAAACTTCATATAAGGAAACTGTAATTTTATAGACCATTGATTAATTAGTGTGGAGAATAATGGTTGGTTTAAGCCATACTTTGGACTTTGTCTGAGAATGTGGAAAGGAGAGGAGTAATTGATTTAGTAAGAATTGAGAGAGCTTCCTCTCTTTCTGCACCAATGAGAAGTCTTGCTTCTGCATTATGAAGTAGCTGCAGATGAGCAAGGGATTACTGACTGACTTCCACATGCAGAGAGTATCAGTACTCCAGACGTGAATTTTTTTTATAGGAAAAGCTACTTCTGGTGATTGGCGATTTAATTAGCTTGGCAAAAATGACATTTGAAGGCAGAGGCCTTAGAATATTGCTATATCACTATCGGAATTTGAGGGACTGATGTTGAGGACTGCTGTCCTACACTCATCTAGTTGTAAACGGTCTTTGGCCATCCGACATTCCGCATCTTTGAGACAAAAAAAGATTCTGAAGATCATGTTACTCATTTTTTAGGACAAATATAGCTGTATGTCGTCAGCGTTGCAATTGCAAGAGAAGTTGTATTTTCAAAAAATAAAAAACAGATTAAGTGTAAGCATATATATAATGCTACTAAAAAAGGCCTTATCCTTGGGGTACACCACAAGAGATGTGGTGTATGAGCGGAGTACAAGGAATGAAAATGTATCATTCAGGTGTAACACTGTTCTATTTAATAGTAATTAAACTGATGTAGTCTGTATGTGCCCAAATGTGATTTTATTTATTAACCTTTTCCCTCTCATATCTTTACGTTTCTGGAAAAAAAGTCCACAATGCCGAGGATGGATTGTGGATTCATAGACTACTGTATTGCCTTTGTTCAAGGCCTGTAGAGAAACAAGTTCAGTATTATGAATAAACACAGCTTGAATGTCCTGTAGACAACTTGATTTGACTTCAAAATATGAACTTTAATGTAGATTTTTAAGACCTGTTTCGAAAGCATCTTAAAATGAATTGGCTTTCTTCGTATAATCCCTAGACATGTAAATGTTTTTATCAGTGAACTATCTCTAACGTCAGCTGATTGCTTGAATATGTATTGAATGAATACGTATATGTGTGGACTATTATGTATATGTATAGAAGGAAGGCAGAGAAACACATTCATGAATGGATAAAACATGTTTGTATGCATTTCTATGGGAGACAGTAAGAACGTGGGGTAAAAGAAATAGTAAATGACAGATATGCTAATTGCTTTCAGGAGCAGCTTGTGATGGCAGTCAAGACCACCCACGCCTTACTTTAGCATACAAACCAAATTAAAACACTTCCCAGGGGCCACTGCATTCTCATAAAACCCAAACCACAAATTTCCCAACTGTCTCCAGCTTTATCACCTACTGTCGGCGCAGACATCCCCCGTCTTGGTGGTTTTCATTAACTCGATATCCCGTCAAGCCTCTGTTTGACCCCCTGGGAAACTTCCTATGGTACTGTATGATGTCAGGCTCAGCTGGATTGAGATCACCTGTTTTGACAGTCAAATAGCAGCCAGTCTAATATGATATCTGATAAATGTCTGAGGCACAGCTCCATTCTATTTGAATAGGGTTTAATTGAGTTATTTTTCACCAATTGCTTTTGATTTGCACTTGACAACGAAAAATGTCATCTGACATTTTGTCTGGAAACTAAGTTGCTTCTGTGGGACGCCAAAGAATAATTTCCAACTAATTCCGACTCTGCTGATGAATAAATAGAATTACACCATTTGATACACATGCTTGAGCAGGTAATACTTTATCACCATCAGGGATGCAAAATAATCCTAATTGTGTTTTCATTTGGACAAATTTGTCTTTTTTGAGAAGCAAAAGTAATTATCTCTCACACGCAGGCTTAATATCTCTTTGGAGAATGTGCCAAATTAAGCAGTTATGTGATGAAGTTGTGGTACTAAATATGTTGGCAGGGGTGATGGCAACACAAAGTGGAGCACATCGAGTCAACATGAATGACACTAAGGCACATCTTCTTGTCCTCAGTTTCAGGTTGTTAACTGCAGTCATAACACTTTGAAGGTTCATTAGTACAATAAAGAACTTGAAAGAGACATGGCATGAAAGAATAGACAGTGTCTTACAATATGATGCAGCGGGTGAAGGGTGTGAATGCCAGTTACTAGTTATGAAGTGTACGCATAGACACACACACACATATGCATGCAACATTAAGCTTATATATTTTACAAACAATGTGTTGGAGTCAGTAATTCCAACCAGATAGGCTTTGGTCCTTGTAGGGATGTTATAGGAATATTATACAGGGTTTGAAGTGATAAGTGAGCTTAAGAAACAGATTTTTTTCTCCTGATTCATTACATGTTGATAGTCAAACTGCCTACATTTGTAATGTTTTCTTTTTGAATAACACGTTTCCTGCTGCTTTTATGACACATATTAAGCTAGTTGTAACTCTTTATACGGAAATGGAACTGGTCCAATTTGCTACTTAAGAAACACATCTTTATTTCAGTTCATTGTTCAGTGGGACACAGATTTACTGTTTGGTTCAGTGTCACTGCATCAACCTTGTTTAAAGCTACATGCAGCTGTTTTCATAAAAAATCTCCAAAACCCTGTGTTCACTGTCTGTTTTGTATGTTAATAAATTATAATGACTGGCCAAATACATAATGATTGTATTTATTTTTTAATAGGGCTACATTTTACATTACGACAAGGCTTTTCAATAAAATATCGCTTAATATGATTTTCTTCGGTTTAACGTGAAGCCCTGCTGACCCCAAATGGCATGTTCTATGAGCTATCCTAACATGATGTTAGGATAGCTCATACTATTAACTGTACTTAATTACTATTACTATTAACTAAAATAATGACGCTATAGATGGTTTATTGATGTGATGTTAGTAACATCACATCAATAAACCATTTAGGGTATTTATTTATACAGGGCTGGGCAATAATTTGACTTTATATTGATATTTTGAGGCTATATAAAGTCTTACATTATATCTTAATATTGTAATATGTCCTAAATGTTGTCTTTTCCTGTTTTTTTAAAGGCGGTAAAGTGATGTAATTTTCTAAACTTACCAGACTTTTCTAGACTTTTGTATCATATCTCGTTACCCCTCATCGTTATTTTATCCACATAATTAATGATTCAAAATTTGAGTGAAAAATCGAATTATGTAAATGTTGTGTTTAAGCACCAAGAGTCAACACAACAATATCGTCACAATGTTGATATTGAGGTATTTGGACAAAATATCACATTTGATTATCTTTATATGGCAGCCCTAACATAATACTGTAACACTCTATATTAAATGTATCTTTCTCCTAACTAAATCCCATTAGAAGGTACCATCTCTAATCTTGGGAAATGTGATCATCTGCAATTTAGAAACATCCATTTACATCTAGTTTAGCGTGTGGTTTTGGTCCAGTAGCCCCTGAATCCATGGCGTGCCGAGCATGACCCCAGACACCTGGTTTAGCTGCTGGTGCCTGACACCTCTTCACCTGTGACCTTTGACCCCACAGGAGTCTTGTCAGACATCGGCTGTCCAGCTCCTGTTTGCTCGGCTGTCAGCTCCACGGCCCGTCTCAGTGAAAGATAGCTCTACCAACTTGCAGTCCCGTGTAACATTCTTACAATGTTTGTCATAAATATTCATAAAGCTGGCTAATGGCAATCATTACTCCAGTTCGGTCTCTTTGCCTTGGCAGGGCCCCTAGTGAAGCCCTCTGCCAAAATGGCTCTTGAACTCTGCACTCTAGTGGCCGCTTTGATTGATTGGGACTGTCATCGCAGGAATCCTCTGGTCGCGTCCGCACGTCGCACAGCCGCCCAGCCGCCCAGGCAAACATATGACAAGCACAAACACGGAGGTATAGCACCGCCGCACAGAGTCATGAACAGTCATTCAAGTCACTAATGTGATCAGCCATCAATCTCATAGTCCCTGCTCGCTCTGCTAAGTCTGTGAATGCATTTCCTCCGAGGTGTTCCAACACGTTTACATGCTTGTATAAAGAGTCTTGTTTGCATCCTGCTGAAAGCACTTCATTTATATTTGATGGGCCCCTACTGTTCTTCCTACAATACCATGTGAAAAGTTTAAACCAGACAGGATTTACCCTTCGTGAGGACGGGAGGAAAAGCTGCATTCCGTTGGTGCCAGAAGAAGAACTTGGCAAAATACGGAGACTTTTGAAAAAGCATTTAAGAGAACACGGATGCTGACTGAGTGCCTAGAGCTATTCTGAAATCGGATAAGTGTGAGTGGAGCCCAAGGGCCTCCCCTACCAAGTCTAACTGTAAGTGCTTTAATGGTAGCCAATAAAAGCGTACAGGGTGACAGACCTCCATTCTCCACTACTCTCCCAGCCTCTTTTCCTCTCTCTCATTTGCTGTGGCTGCTGCCTGCTCTCTCCTTCTGTGACAGCAGCCTCTGCTAAGAGCGAGGCCTTCATAAATCTAGTGGTATTAAAGAAACCCAGCTATGGGTCACTTAAAAATTAAACCAGGGCAGAAACCACTTAATAATCCACAAGAGACAGAAAAGGGGGAAAGAGGAAAAAAGATGGGGGGAACGAATTTGGCAGGCACACTTATGGAGTTAATATAAATAGACACAACTTCATAAACAAACAGCCATATAAATCTTTCTGAGGAAAACTGCAGATTGACATTCACGGATAAATATCAGCTTTTTATATTAAAGTTTGCTTTATGATCATTTCACTCCTCCGCAAGACTCTCTAGCTTTTGTTAACTTTCATCATAAAAGAAATGGAAATGTAGAGCTGCATTTTCCTTGCTGACAGCACAGACCCTGACGTGGCACTGTGAGACACATCTCAGTGTGTTTGTTTATACTCGGGGAACTTAATTTCCCCTCATCTTTTTTTATAGCCCGCTTTTTCAATGGGTCCCTCCTGGGACACCATAGTCAGCAGAGAGAGTTTGGTGTTGTCTGTCTTTGAAGATGTGTGCAAGATGAATGTGTATGCAGTTGCAGGGCCTGTGCACGTTTCTGTTTTCATTCTTGCATATTTGCAAACGTATAAATCAAATCCTTTAAAGATTAGGAGTTAAATCCCGTCGCTGCTATCACTTCTGCTACCGGTGATGTTTTTGATGGAATGCGACTGGAAAGGTTGCCGCTCCTCTGTGAACTTTCACTCCCACAAAACTTCCCAGCTCTACGGGCTGAGGGCAGTCAGTGGGAGGTGAGAGTGGAGGAGGAGGAGCAGCAGCGGCAGTCCACAAGTTGGTAGTCCTGCTCTTTTACTTCTCAGCTCCTTTGGGAATCTTTGTTGGCACACAAACCGCTGTTTGTTTGAGCTGCTCCACAATACTCCCACTCAGTGGGAGAGAACTCCTAAGGGGTGTTGGGTTGCACCTTGTGGCTTTCCTTTCCTTTTCCTCTCTGTCTCTCTGTAGTGTTGTGAGGTGAGCAGAGCGGGGCAGGGCAGAAGTCGGGGGATAGCGCACAGATTAATGAGCTCCTGAGGGCTAGACTGGGCCTAGTGTTGCACATGAAAGCACTGGGAAAATGGACACTGGATCTCTGGTTCCTGGATAAGGTCTGATGACTTAATCTGTCTGTCTGAGGATAAAGGGAGTTTAGAGAGGAGCGAAGCTGCTGCCGCGGCTCAGTGACAACATTAGAGTTTTAAGCTTTGTGTGTATTTTGAGGGTGCATAATAGGATACCTGGGTCAACGTTTATTAGAAAATAACTCTTATAAGGGTGTTTTACTGCAAAAAAAATATATCCTGAATTCAGCTTCTGTAGTTGTTACTTATCAACGTTTCCAGGAATAAATTTCACTTTCAGTTAAACATTAGTTGTAGCTTTCCATGCCATCCTCAAAAAAAACAAACAAACAAACAAAAGCAGTCACTAGTGCAAAGCAGTGATCCCCCACTGGCTTCCCACCAACAAACACCTAACACTGCCTCAATTGTTGCTAACTTTGTTGTTTTAAAGGTTTAGTTTGGATTCACCAATCATCTACTCTAGGTTACTAACTGAATATGGTTACTTCAAAAAATCAAACTATATAAGTAAAGTCTCAACTTTGCTGTGAAGTGCTATGACTAAGCTCAAAATACATCCTTCTCCACCCCATGCTGTACTACAATGTATTCATATTTTCTTATTTAATAATGGCTCTGTTCTATTGAAGTGTCGCAGTAAGTCATGACAGTGTGACAGTGAGTCAGCATGAACAATACCAGGCCCCTAAAACTGAACCTGCTAAATGGAATTCAGCCACCATTCATTTTATTTAAACCATGCTTGTCTCACTGTGACATGTTGAAAAACAGAAATGCCTTTTGTTTAAACCAACTGTAAATAACAGATGGAAGACATATAAGACAGTGCTGATGAGTGAATAGGCATATTCAAATGCACGTGTCACATCAGCTTTCAATCGCTTAGAATTGTCTGGCATTTATTACATTTTCACATATGGCATATCCAAAAGAGGGAGAAACAAATACTGGAGTTATTTGCAAACAGTATTTTCTCTCAGACAGCCCGTGAGCTGTGCGCATTTACACATAATTGTTTCAGTGTGTTCAAGCTGCATCTGTTAATTGGAAATAAATAACAATATTGGGTGGAAAAGGGTCCTGAAATCCAATTTTCTAATAGCTTGACATTATTCCATCTGCTTAAAGTTTCTTTTGGATCTTTGATCAACTGTCACCAGTTACACAAATCATGTGTTTAATAGCAAGATTCCGTTACCACTAAATCATTGATTTATTTCACCTGTTGCTCACTTTCTCAAACATTCACAGTCATTAGCCAGAACAACCACTATATTCTTGTAGACAATCGGTTCTTTGGCAGAAGTTATTTTACTCCCAACTATTGCGAAGGTTTTGATCATCGTGTCTGGAGACGGACTTATTGATTGATATTTAGGAAACTGAAAGAGTTCAGTTCCATGGCATGAACATGGTAAATAACACTGTATAGTGAAGCTGTATTCCATATTTTTGCTATATATTTTATGTCATGTTACTTAAAAAGAGCAAAACTTTTGCACTCCAGTAGGACGACAGGTGCGTAGAAGAATACCTTAGGTAGACAATATAGATCAAAAAACTCCCGCACACTGTCTTCTTCACTTGCGTATAAATATCTTTTAGTAACAACGTTTCGGTACGTAGACCTTCATCAGGTTATTTTATGTCATGTTACTTTAAAGCGTAAAGTGGATATATGATACTTTCACATTGAGTTGGTCTACATTTTTAATGTTTTAAGCTGACATGGTGCTGAACCCCAAATTGCAAGGGATGGTTTGGTCATCACCTTGCATAATATCTTGCTGTCCACGCAACCATAAAAGAACGAGGTGTCGCTCAAACCCTGTTAGCCTTGTCCTAAATGTGTGTTTCGAGAAGTATTGTCCTTGACCACTATACAACACAACACAGATTTAGAAACACTACACAAGGTCTCAAGACTTTATAATGAAGCCATGGTTGCCAGCTCTGTATGCTTTTTTTCATTTGATGGCAGTCGGCTCAATATTGGAACGGGCAAAGTGAGGCCCCTTTATAAGCAGCGTTCACACTTTTCAGTCATTAGCCCCGAGAGGTGGATCAGAATTCTCTTTAAAGGCCCTCTGCATCTGTTTTGCGTTTAAATGTCATAAATGTGAAGTGTATGTATGCCAAGGTCATGACAGACAGATGGTGCCGTAATGATTTTCAGAACTCGGGCCAGGCATGCGGTACAGGAAGTGCACGGGCCTGTTTAGGCTCTCCTCACAGTGCCCTTACTGTAGCGAACACAGGCCTTTTCTTCCTGAAGCCCGAAATGCTCATTTCAACCTTCAAAGGAAAAATTGTCTTTTTTTTCCCCTCTTTGGGCTGGGGAGGGGTAAATTATGCCTAAATTGCAGCATATTTTGAAAATATTATTTACACGGCTGTCACTTCGACTTGCAGCGGGGCCACTCACAGCCCTTTTTCTTTTCTGGTTTTGCTGACAGCTCTGGGCTCATCCCTGAACTGTCATAATTTGCCGTTTGCCTCTGTACTCTGTCTCCCGAGCTGAGGCACGCTCTGTCATGCTCACAGAGACACTTAATTCTCTAACTGCTGTTTCTCTATCACTTTCTCACAGTCCCTCCCTCTACCACTCTTTTATTCTTACTCTCCGTGTGTCTTCATTGCCTCTGTGGATGTCTGCGTGGGAGTTGACCTGACGTGAATGAGAGTCAGCCAGTTCAAACGCATGAAGAAGACACCAGATCTAACAAGATACCGCTATACAAAAATGCCAAGATTGAGCCCTTCTGCTGTCAAAAAACATTAGACGATCAGAGATCTCACAACGAATTCCTACTTAGCATCTTAGCAAGCTTATCTTCAAACAGATAATTTTATTATCCAGCTTTGGGAGGAGCTGAAGACAGCTTTGGGAGGAGCTGAAATTCCCCTAAAAACTGCTATTCCTCACAGGCCCCTTACAGCCTATTTTATCGTCGTTTTCATTGGTCTCTCCTAGAACCAGTCACCCAGAGAATGTTACTAAAGGCTGGGTGTGCTTTCTAACTCCCATGAACCACTTTGATTCACAGGATGGCATTGTTTATGTTCCTCCATTCACTAAGAGAAAGTAAAAAAAAGAGAAAGCGGAAAATAATATTGGAAAAGGAGGGGATGGAAATGGAGAAGTGACAGAAGAGGGATGGAGAGGAGCACATGCACCGAGGCTCGCAGCAGGGACTGGGGTCTGATTCACACACAACGTCTTTGCCGGCACCACAGCCTATGGAAATCAAAACATTCCACATGGCTCTGTACATAAAGCAAAAACCCCAGGGTGAAGCCTGCTGAGGTCGTCTCCTGCTCTCTTTTACCCTCCAGGCGAGTGAGGTGCTACAAAGTCTTTCATCCCTCCCCCCCCACACATACTCTGTCATCAATGTCCAGGGAATTGACTGACATTGACTGACAGCTGGTACGCTTTGGGTCCTGGTGTGCTTTTATTTTTTATTATTTTTTCAGTGTGTGGGTTTATTCCCTTTTTCACATTATGCTTCAGTGATGTTTCCTGCTCAAACATCCAGTTATGTGGTTGTAGCTTGAGTCATACCCTACAAAGTAGGCATGTGGGTCTTTTTTGTTGTTGTTATTTATTTTCCAACCCTGCTGTAATTTGAGTGAATATCAAAATCAAAGCTAGCATTGCTTATTATATTCATGCATAGGAAAGCTATATTTATATCTAATGTCTTATTTTCCATCTCCTTACTCAGAGAATCATTCTTTCAATTGCTGACACTGATAATATAGTTGGTGTCTGGATACACACTGACTGAGGCCAGATTGAAGACATAAGGGATGTGGACAGTTTGCTGCACATCGAATGTATCTTTTAAATGGCTACACCTACAGTTGAGGGTTAAGTGAGTTGCAGGTCAAACAAGATGGTGAGCTTTCGTTTTGGGATGTGTGAGATGTTTTTTTTTTCATTCTTTGGACCCAGCACCACTTTTTTCCCACTTTTTCAGAGTTTGTGTAGCCTGATATGGGTGAGTTAACATTTCAGACTACAGTAGTCTATGTAAGGGATAAAGTTACTAAGCAACCGCTAGATACAGAAACTCTCAAAAAGTCATGAAGTAGTTTTCTGTATAACGGTAGTTTAATAAAAAAAATACACCTTATGACCCATTTCTGTGTAAAAGGGTCGCCAATTACTCACATAGAGATAATAGAAGACTGGTCTATTTTTACAATGGTAAAGCAGATCCCCATAGTGCTTATGCACCACTAACATGCTGCTCTTATGTCTGGTTTAGCCAGTTTAAGTGATTATAGTGGAAGCGTAGTGTTTCAAAGGTCCGTAAACGTTACCAATTAGCGAAACGTATGTAGGAGTTTGAGGCACCCATGCACTTTAACCGTGCTAAATTCAATTTTCAGAGACTGAATAGAGATATAGCGGAGTATTGTTTATCTGAGCAAAGAATAATGTCACTCTCTCTCTGTTTGTTGTAATCAAAGCTTCCTTGCTGTGTTTACATAGCCGGGCTAGTCTTGATAGCTTTTAGTGCATGTTCGAGCATGTGAGCGTAACCCACGGGTTAGCTCACAGCTGACGCTCTGCACTGGGTCATACGGGGCTTACAGCTGATAACTGCAGGGGAATTGTAGCACCAGCCCTCCAGTTCCCCCTCAGGTCAGCCGTCGCCATGTTGAGAGCCATTGGGACAGTAGAAATACTCCCAATTATGTATTTACCACCTTTAAGGAAGGTGCTTAATACATTGTAATACATACATTTTGTGTGTCGCATGTGTGTTGTCAAACATACATTTTTTGTGGTAAAGTTTTCCACACAAAATCTACATAAGTGTTCCGAAAGTCTTCGCAGGTCAAACATTTTGGACATGAGTTGATACGCCCTGTTGGACACCTAGCTAAAATTCAAGTTCAAAATCCAGATAGAACTGAGGATTCCAATCCAAACTCTGTTCTCCATTATCATCTAACAATCGTCCGTAGGTGTGAATGTGACATGGATGGTTGTCTGACTCTATGTGCCAGCCCTGAAATAGACCTGGCGACCTGTCCAGGCCTTATGTCAGCTGTGCAGCAAATGTCCCCAGGAGGACATCAAATGGGATGCTGCTTCTGTGGTCTTCGTCTCGACCCAAGGACTTCTTACACCAGTGCACATGAGTGCGTTATAGCTGGACGCTTTCTATTAAAGCTTAAGAGCTAATGGTGGCGTTGCAGTGCTGCTGTGGCAAGTAGTAAGGCAGTTACTCTCAAACAGGGAAATTAAGAGAAGCATCCAACCTCCAGAATTCACTTTGCCTCCCACAGTGCACCTCGGTCTCTCTGGTGTAGGGTGACATTGGGAGCAGAGGCTTGGCGCTCCGGCTTAAATTCATAGTTGAGGGATAAAAGTTAATGACCTTAGCATCTCATTTTCTGGGGGACCCGTCTTCAGCGCGTCTCCTTTGAAAAGCACCTCACAGCTCAATGGGACAGAACAGACGGCAGGAGCCAATCTGCCATGGAATGTATAATGACATCTTCTGTTATAGCCCACAGTGGTTATAGGCCATAAAATTGCAAGGGCTCATCTAGGAGATCCATGGTCAAAGAGGATATGAGCGTGTGTGGTCAAGAGTAGGACAGCTTTCTGTCTGTCCGTCTCTCTTATGCATCATACCAATATTCACCTAGAGACTCCTATTAAATGCATTTGCAATCCCAACAGAGAAGAATTCTCAATAAAATAATCACCCAAGATGTACTTTCTCTTGGTGCGAAACATTTTCCGCAGTTCAAAAGCACAAGCGATGCGCCTCACTTCAAATTCTGGCCCCCATTTTGAAACATCTGCTTTAGCTCTGTTTATGACTCACTCTTATTTACAGTAAAGTTTGAATCTAAATGGTAACGCTCTCTGCTCTCACAGCTAATGTGGTCCGGCCACAATGTATTATCTCAAAGTATCGAGGGTAGTAAATCAGAGTCCCAGATGCACTCAAAGGAGGCTGAAATTAAATCAGCGTTTCCTCCCATCAGCAAGAAAACTGAAACTCAACACCAGGAAGGCAGGAAACACACACACACACACACACACACACACACGATGGCAGCTCCAAATCACACATCCAGAGCTGTTAGCTCCAGCTACCTTAACCTGACTGTTTAGTTGGGTGTGAGCCAACGCTTTTAGTCATAGACCCAAATTTTCACCTCGCTCCCTCATTTTCTGTTCTGAGATATAGCCTTGGCCGAGCTCCCAAACTTAAATGGCTGATTTGCTGTGGGTTAACTGGAGAATGGGAGGGTGAAGTCATATATATTGAGTGTGGGGAGGGTTGGCTGAGTGGTAGATCAATTTGGGGGAATAAAGTAGGAACCAGATGGCCATTGGATCTCAGTCCAACGCAGATGGGTTAATACAGAAGTAGATGAACAGCTCAGGTATATATAATAAGTTTGAATATGAATTGTGTGTGACTGCAATTTTTTGATGTGCTTAAAACCCCCAGACTACGGCTGAAGATAGTGTCTTTCTGCCATAGGAGCCACAGTTACGCCGGCGCTTGTGCTGAGAACCGGTGCACATCTCTTTACGTGACATGCTGTAAGTAAATGAAGAGTGCATGCAGACAACTTATCTGTTGGATAGAAACTTGATATATGATGTAGGAAAAACTGTCCAGCCCCATTACACTAATCATGCATCAGCTCTTGTTGAGAGGGTGAAATCTCAAGACTTTTAGTTCTGTTCAATTAAACTGGAGCAGCTCGTAAACCGAAGCAATCAAACAGCAGATCGATGGCGGCCCTCACCGGCTATCAGGCCTGTAAATCACAGTGTGTTTGTAAGTGTGTGTGTTTGCATCTGTTTGGGAGAGAGTCAAGGGGCCTATGCTGAAGGCTTGTATCCGCCTCGGGGCACGAGCCCGGTTTCCAGATCTAGCCTATTTCCAGAGAGGGAGAGACTCACACTGATGAAGAGCTACAGCTCTAGGGATGAAGGACGGGCCGACCCTCCGCTGCACACAAACACACACACACCCGAGTCATTTCCATATTAACATTAACCCCAGCACCATTACTGCTGTGAAGTGCTATTAAGAGCCAGACGCGAGGCCAAAGGGAGCAGATATTACTGAACTGTCTCCTCCTCTCAGTCTGCAGCTTGTGTCATGATTCTCTGGCTGACAGGGGAGGAACAACTGAAGTGATGCAAAAGGGCAACAATGCATGGGCAATTTAATGGAACTCATGTTATTAATCAATTAGTTTTAGGGCACTTTAAGTGGCCTTTGCTGTACACAGAGTAATTAAGAATTTGTTTCTTGGATACACCTCTAAAAAACACTTTTCTGCTTGCATGTCACCCAAGTGTCAGATCCCAGAGGTCACTGACCCTGGCCATTACCATTGACCCTCACCATTACCTCGGAAATGGCAATAACTGCAACAGTGTTGCTCTGCACCCAAGAGGAATAATTGACTTTCAAGAACATACAAGAAACTACACATGATTAATGGTTCCAATCATGGCTACAAAGTCATGAATAAAAGTCCCCAAAAGCAACCCCCCCACTCCAACCAACCCACATGGTCTCATATGTCTCACAATTTAGATTTCTCATTTTTGTCTGTTCCATCCACTGTGTAATACATTTACATTTTCTGTACATTCTATCTGCTACCCTGGATTTTTTTTGTTTTAGCTAATAAAAGTGAAAGCTACACAGAACTTTCATTTTGTGTTGATTTTGCCAGACAAAAATGTTTTAGTAGTAGCTACTATGACACTCATCCAAACAGTTTTAGAGCCAACACTGTTCTGTAGCCCAAATAGCTACAGAACAGAACTGAAAGAAAAAAGAAAAAAAAAACTCTCCTGTAAAATTCTTCTTAGATGGGATATGAATAATAAAAAGTGACTCTGGCTGCATACATATTAAATTACTGCATGTCTTCCGTTTGGAACCAGGTGGCTGTGGTGTAGATCAATAAACGCCATCAACTACAGTATCTTCCTGTCATTATTTAGAACAGGCAGGCTAACGTGTACTGTAGTATGCGTATGTTTCTGTCACATTGGTATACAGATAACTCTCCTGAGTAAACATTAGTTCCAGGGTTTTCCACAGTGAAGTGATCAAAGTTGAAGTGCAGAGCTGAAACAGAAATTCATTTTCTTTCTTCCTGATAAGATGTAGAGGAGCACTCAATGTTCTTATCATTGTACCGCCGGTTGTCTTGGTGCTGGAGAAACATTACATACATATAAGAACTTGAAACAAATTATCTACATCTGGTATTCTTCGTTTTATAACAACTGTCATTTAACTTTATTTAGAATGCAAATATCACAACTGCTGTTGTGAAAATTGCTAATAACACAAAGAGCCCAAAACTGCAAGGAGCGTTGTCCATCAAGTTAGCTCAATTCAAAGATGTTAGTCAGCTAAATGGATCCGGTTCATTTCCATGGAGCTCATGTGGTTCTTGAATGCAATTAGGTGAGATGTTTTGAATTTTGGACGAAAATTACCCATGATGTGATTGGCTCAGTGCTAATCATTTGATTGTCCTTCATAGATTTACAGTTGAGTATTTATTCTACTTTAAATCTAAAGAAAAAACGTAAATGTGTACGATGAGAGGAAATCTTAAATATTTTATTTATAATTTACCTACAATTGAAATCCACTCAAATGTGGGATGTTTCAATACAAGTTTATACAATAATGATGCCACTCTAGGTACATTTTAATATTTAAATTCCCACTGAAAATGTCAAAATTGACTTCCATGTTTTTGTTCAGCTTTGTCAAAGAGTTCCTGATGCGGGATCTCATACCTGTGCAATAAAACTGATTCTGAATCTGTTTTTCTGGTGTAGCGTTGTTGCTAGTAGCAGATTTAATAAAGAATAATTAATTAATATCAGGATATGGAATGATTACAAATAGTTATATTATTGATTATTAATTCAAGAATAAGTATCAAATCATGATAGTAATCAGCTTACGCCATAAGCCACCATTAGTTAAACTAACAGAATTTAACATAAGATTAGATTTTCGAATGATGATGATTTGTGATGTTCGACTGTTTTGGTCTAAGATCTTAGACTCTGAGGTTCTCTTGCATTGTTCTTCTCTCAAAAGGCATTATTTGTAGAGACTTAAATTAATGTTCTTTCTCCATTCTGGTGAGCTAGTCAAGGATCCTTTGTTTGTTATGTCCTTCTAAGTCGGGACCGAAGCGGCTAGGCAAAACTCCTTCCTAGCATTCAAAGATCACACAATGGAACAGACTAGTGAGTGAGCTGATGTAAAGAAGAAATGGAGGTTGCTGTTTTTTTTTTTTTTTTTTTTTAACTTTATTTAGATTGATTCAGTACATTAAAAAAATTGGAGGAAAATACATGTAGGCCTATTAAATAAATATAATCAACACTGATTTTGTAAATCATCATAATTGACTAACCTATAACACATACAACTAATATGCTGTCCTTCAGTTTCTGTTGAGCAAAGGCACCACCAGTCTGAATTTACTGTCAGATTCTGGAAGTTCCCCATCGGCCATATTCTTCCCGCTGCAGCTGAATATAGCTGGATATCCAGTCAAGATATTAAACCCAGAATTGCTTCTGAAGGCTGTGCCATCGGTGTGTGAGTGTGCATGTCAATTTGAATTTGTTTAGATATTTAATGGCTGGTTGCACCTTGTATGGTAGTCCTTGCCATCAGTGTATGAATGGGTGTGAATGGATGAACGTTGACATGTAGTGAAAAGGGCTTTGAGTGGTCGGAAGACTAGAATGGAGCTATGTAAACGTCCATTTGTAATCAACAGATTCAATTTCGGCTGTCAGAAACTTAACACAAGCGACTAGAACATTGGTGTGTTTGAACAACATTAAGAACCTACAGCCACCAAAGCTGAGAGTATGCTCTGGAGTTCTTCCACACCTCAAGTACATCACTTGGAGTTTGCTGTTGCGCCCAAAAGACACAGAGAACATCAGTTACAAATACAAGCATTTTTCACACAAAATACATAACTCTAATAGGTAGAGATAATGTTGAAAATCCGTACATTGTCTTTTTTATTTTAAGTGGGTAATTCCACCACTTTAGCAAAACATCTTGACAGAGAATTTGTAAGGGGCTTACGTTTACTTTAAAATACATAAAGTATTCTGACCTTAATTTGATTCTTATGCTAATGTTGTTTGTTGTTGTTAGCATCGCTGTGTTTCTCGTACTTCATTAGATGTCGAGAAGGGGGACTGCCAATTGTTCATTTACACCAATAGCCAGAAAATGAGCCAATTTGCTGACAGCCCGTCACTCCAAAAACAAACTCTCACTTTCCCGTAGGCCCCGAAATACACTCTCAAAATCACACTATGCAAAATGACAGCCATATTTTTGTTGTCATCAGTTAGAACAACAGATTTCATTGGTCAAACATTTATTTCCGCAGGAGGAAATCTGTTGAGATGGAGGTCCGTCAGAATGTTTTTCCCCACACAAATGTTTGCAGGGGTGTGCAAGCATTCATAAGAACCCACAGTACAGTTTTTATGAATTTCTCCCTGAATTTTTTGGACTGAACTTGTTCGTAGCATCTTAAGCCGGAAAACAAAGACAGACCACAATTGCCCAAGTGGTGTTATGCCCCTTTATTCTTATAACTCCTAGCTCTCCACTGATCATATGTTATTTTTTCTTTAAGATAGTGTCGTATCTTTCATGCCCAAGTGGTGTTATGCCTTACACCTTTATTCATGTTATAACTCCTAGCTCTCCACTGATCATTATACTTAATCACATTTGGCCCTGGTACTGATCTGCTTCCTGCACCTTTCTATGTAAGACAAAAACACTTAGGTCCTTTGTATTGTGCAAGACCTGAAAATATACCACAATAGACACACAACTGCTTTCTTGCCACTGGCAGATTGTGACTTGATCATTGTTTGTCGAACACATCTTTCTACAGAGTTTAAGAGACAACACACACATCCGTCTCAGACGGCCTGGAAGAGACGCAAAGATGTGAACGTGTGTGACAACACTGAGACAAAACATAACCCTGATTGTGAAAGGTCCTGTTGGACAAATAAAGGTCAAGAAAATACAGGACTGTGATGAACACAAGCAGTGATTTACAGGTGAGTACATCAATATTATATAGAAAATATATAAAAAGCATCAATGACTACAAAATAGGAAATAAAACATCTATAGACAAGTCAAGTGTTCTATGTTTTATTCTCTAATTAAAACACTTCATGTAACCTTGACTTCATGAAAACAGGTATACTAATAATTACATTCCTTTCTTCTTGTGTTTGGTGCCTGCCACTCTAACTGTGTATTTTTCCAAATATATGCCTTCATGTCTTATTATGGCCGCTGTTAAGAAAGCAAGATAACGAAGGTTCTTAGGAAGAAGAGACGTCAAAAACAATTACCTTCATTGAAGTGTAATATTTACCAATGAAGCTGGGAATGCGTCTGGTTTCAGGCGTCGCTACCCGGCAGGGCGATGGGGGCCCTGCTGCTCGACTACTTTTTTATTTGGTCTCAAAACACATTTGTCAATCATCCAAGTCATAGTACAAATACGGGCTGTCAGGAGACACTAGTCTGGCCCTCTTTCCTATGATTAGCCAACGTAAACAAACAGTTTCAGGTTGCAAAGATGACAGCGTTCCTTTCTGAACGCACCTCTGAAGGCCCTCTGCAGGGAGACGGGGAACGCAGCGCCACATTCCTCCATGTTTTCCACTCTCTCATTAAATAAAAGCAACCAGTGTGTGATTCATTCATTCAAGTATGGTTGTTTAAGCTGTTTTTACTGCTGCATATACTTTTCAATTAAACTGTAACTCACTGCGCATGAAGTAGGTGTCTGCTCTCCTTATTTTCTGTGCACGCCCCTCAAGATCAAAGCAGTAATTATACAATGAGCTATTAAAAGCTGTGCGTCTCCAGGCTGATGCTGTCAGGTCGCAGGATGGTGTGGCCTAAAAGGTTTGGTCTTATTGTTGTTGTTGTCTCTGATTGTTGGCTGTTGCTGTCCTCACACCAGTCAGTAAGAATGAAGGGTGGTGCCGTGGTTACACCGAGTGTGTGGCACCGATGACGGGAATGCTGGGAAGCCTGAACTGGCAGGTTGCTGTAGTAATTGACTTGTAAACATATTTGATTTGGTTTTTCAAGAACATGAACATGCATGAACATGCATAATTCCTCAGCGTGTAGACAGACGCAGTGCCATGCAGTTCATCAGTATTTGGAGGGTGAAACGTTGTTTGTTTGAGTCGGCTTTGCGACTCCCGCTCATTGACTTAGAAATGAACCAATGACAATGATATACTGACTTCCTGCTTTCATCTGAGGGCATCGCATCAACAAAACATTGTAGATTGTCTTTTATACACAGTCCCACAACATACATTTATAATAAAGTCAATATTAAAAGGCTATTCCAGTGATTTTTGTTTTGTGGCTACATTTGTATTGGTATACCTTTTTGCCATTTGCATCATTATGGCAGGGACATAACATTATGAAAATCAAGAAACGGATACTGTGTTAACATTACAAAAACTTCTACATCTATTCACTGAGGTAATCATATATGCATTATAAATGTGCATACATTTAAATTCACATTGTGACAAGGAATGAGATACAAAAAGATCTAGTGTGAATAATACAGAAAATAACATATACTCAGGAGAACCCACAATGAAGCACATTTGTGTGCTATGCCCAAATACTTTCAAATAGAATTTGATCGTTGTTTAATCAAAATCATTTTCAAACCTCCATTTCAACCTTGTATGATCCTAATTATAACTTAACCCGCTCTTTAGCCCACTCTTCCATCCTTCTATTTGACACCCTCCCACCCCTTCCCAGCGACCTGGTTTTTTATTTTTTTTTAATTACAATTTAAAATGAAATAGTTATTATTTCCCCTCTGCTTTTGTATTCATTTCCCCCACCCCCTCTTAAATATCGTTACAGGAAAAAGCTGAATTAAATATATTTCAGGCATATTCAGTGTTTAATCAGAGGATCGGCGGTTCGATACCCGGCTCCGGCAGTCCATATCGATGTGTCCTTGGGCAAGGCACTTAACCTCACTTACCCACGTTGATACACCGCATGTGTAAACATGTGGCACTTTACATGTTATCCCCTGTCATCAGTGTGTGAATGGGTGAATGATGACATGTAGTGTTAAAGCACTACAAAAGACTAGAAAAGACGTCTACAAGTACAGTCCATTTCTCATTTACCACTTCCATATCATTCAGGGGACTCACAAGAAACAGATTAACATAAAGACCGGCCAAAATTAAAGAAGCAGAGGCTGAGTTATCCTGACGTCCAGTCCCTCGTATGGGTTAGGCTCCAAAAACTCTATCCGCCGTTTCCCATAATGCATCTTATTGCATGTTGTCATTAGCCTCTCCCTGGCACCCACGTCTTTCCATCTCCATTCTCCTAGTTTTTAGCACCAGCTTTCTTTCATGAGTTCAGTCATTTCTTCAGACTTGATAAAGCTCCTCAAGGGCCACAAAAGATATACATTTTTTTATTTCTTAAAAATTAATGCTCAACCTGACTAATAAATGTACTTTAAGTAGAACTGGGTGAAAGTCTTGTACTTCAAAATATATAACCACAGACATTACATCACATTTTCCTAGAAATGCTTCGTTTTTGCTCTCAGTTTGGTGAGACATGAAACACATGTACAACACACACTCAACTGGACTATCACATGTCAACCTTCACAGGCATACTGCTTCACCTCTGCATGCCCATAGCACCCTCACCAATATATATATGGAAACAAATTGTGAGCCATTTTGAAAGATATAAGCCTTCAGTAGGAACCAAAGGGATTTGCTGACAAGAAAAATATGAAAAACAGTTCCATTCATTTACTCTAAACTTAAATCTTAATCCTAAACAGCCCTTTGAAGAAATAAGAGCGCTCCAAAATGGCCTCACTCACAAGGTCTGCAACTCAGACTGGTCCTCACAACGATATACACATCGTTTTCTACTTAGCCAGATGAGATGATATCAGGTTTCACTGGACACCTGAGAGAAAAGAACAATAACATAGTCTGATCCTCCAGCTACATATGGAAGTCTGCTATCTTTCTTTAAACTTGGCAAGACAAAACCATCTCTCTTTTTTTTCCATTTGAAAGAGCGATTTTTCACTTCCAACGTTCCACTACTTTTTTATGATCCTCTTCCTGCTATTTCGATGTGGATGGTGAGAGCGTGTTTACTCAGCGCGGAGGCAGCAGTAAGAAAGGGATGTGTGTGTGCATCAGGGAGGCGGAGGGAGGATCTTGTGACCTGCCAATCACAAGACACCTGCACCGATTATCTTGTGACTCCATGGACATATTTACCGCAGGAAGTGTGACGGAGGCGTGTGTCTGTGGACGGGCAGCCCATTAGGTAGAAAGCCTTCTACTTTGCAGAAGCTAATTGGGAGAAAATGAAATACAAAGTGTGTGAGGGAGAGGAGGGGTGTTATTACAGAGAGGGCGACACAGGGAACGAGAGGAAGGTGGGTACAATGGAGCCGGGTCGCTGTGGTGATTGTCGTTTCTGGCCACCACCCCACGCCTTGTTATTCACAATAGACTGCATCCGCTCTGTACGCAACCACTCCGTATAAACCAGGAAACTGACAAGAATGTCTGCACACTCAGGATAAAAAATAAGAAAAAACCTGACTGAATGCAGACAGATATGCTTAGAATGGAAATCTAACTCCACAAGTACCTTGCAGAAGTAGAAGTAGTTGCGGCAACTGCAACGGTACCATCCAAATTTTCCATTTATATTCAGCAGCAGACGGACGGCAGTGAGGAAATGTATGAGTGGAGGAGCAGAAGTAATGTAGTACTACCAGTCGGGCTTAAGTTTGCTGGAAGACTCAACCTGCATGAGCACCCATTTCATTTCCCATGCATAAGATATCGCAGGGCTGGGTTTGTATAACTCAGGCCTCACTCTATTACTCGTGGTCACCAAAATCACAGGATTTCAGATTTAGTCCCATGTTCCAGTATTTATGCATCGTAGCTGTACTGTGGCACATCTGAGCTAGCAAAACTAGGTTACCCGGCAGGAATAGCAATTCATACATTTATAGGTTCATTCTGTTTATGCGTCTACTGCCATATTTTTTTTATTTCTCTTTTTGACTTCAATTGTTATAGAGACCATTCATCTAGGTGTTTAGTTGTGCAGCTGACCTTTGTCTTTGAGTTCCTACTGGTTCACTTAAAATATAACCTGACAGTGACATGTGTGATGGAACTGCTGTAAAAATTTGCTATGTGATGGATGTTTAAAGGTGCCATTGTGTAGAAAGTGGGATTTATGTGTACCTTTATTATAAAGCAGGTCTAAGTGCGGCTTCGGCAGTCGATGTGTCCTTGGGCAAGACACTTAACCCCAAGTTGCTCCCGAAGGCTTGCCATCGGTGTGGACTGGATGTTGCATGAATGTTAGTTAGAGTCTGATGGTGGCACCTTGCATGGTAGCCTGTCATCAGTGTGTGAATGGGTGAATGATATGTAATATACTACTGACTGTAAGTCGCTTTGGATAAAAGCGTCTGCTAAATGACTGTAATGTAATGTAATGTAATGTAATGTGAAATAAAACATAACGATCAATCCACAGAGAAATGCACACAGTCTGTATTTGGAAGTGTGTTTTTAAATGAGGGTTGTGGTTGTGATGAAAGTTGTGATGTCACACCTATATAGTCTGTGTAGCTGATACACACAGTAAGCGTGGGCTTAAAGAGACAGGCGATAAAAGAGTGTTTAAGACAGAGGGTGAATACAGGTATATACAGACAGAGTTGCTTAAACATTAAAGCATGTAAACATGTTCTAATTGAAAGCTTAAATTCAAGTATTACCTAAACCTTAATGTGTGGCTTTTACAAATATGAACTATCTACCTAGAAGGAAATATTTATAGCAATTTCAGAAGGATAGGTTCAGAATATTATTTTCCATTTATAATCCTCACTCAGCATAGGTGGAGAATGTAGTGGTTGAAAAATCGAGGATATGTTTTTTCAGATGTGCAGGAGGCATTGCTGATTAATATCTTACGACTAACTAATTAGTACCAACAGAACTAACAATTACTGTAGCTATCTGACAAAAAGGGAGACAACACTACGTCTCACTGCTAAAGATCTTCTGTTGATTTGCATCATTTGGTGAGATGCGTTTCCAGCTTGAGAAATTTGGGACAAAAACCACACATGTGACTACCAGGATGTTATAAAAAAAAAACATATGATCTTATAATGACAGTTAACACAGCTTCACATCTCACAGTGTGTCAGCAAGTCAGATTCGTAGCGACTGCTGTACTGCAGTGCAGTAAGGAACAAGAACCACTTGGATTTAATTCTACTTTCATTTTGATTCTAGCTCATCATCTGTCAGGAGAAGATATTCGCTGTTAGTGATCCTTTCCTGTAAGTTTACCGTCCTTTCAACTATTGAGACAGGAAGGGGCAGGGAATTAGGGGGGATTCAGCCCCAAAACACAACCAACCTTTCAAACATTGTGGATAGGCATGATTGCTGATCATGTGATTCCCAAAATCACCTCAAAAACCTGAACACATTGCTTTTTTTTCTCCATGTTTAACAGAGTTGCACTCTGCTTTTAAGCCCCTTTTAAGATGGTTATTCAATCCTCAATGACTTCCTCAGTGTATGTGTTCTATAATATTTGAATAAAATAAACACAAAAAATGGTGCTATTTTTATTTGATGTTTCACACACTGGTACACTAATTACAACGGACTGCATACGTTCTGAGCGTTACCTTTCCTAAACTCAAGGAGTGTCAAATATTCATTGAAAATGAGCTTGATCATTCATGTGGTTTTTTTCTCATTCTGTATAGTGTGCTTGAGCTTTGACTATTGTGAGTTTGTGGAGTCTGCCTGCCCAAAAGTTGCTCAATGTCCTCAAGTTTTTTCATATTCATTTTTTTGTGTAAAGGACAGAGGTTGTCTTATGCTGTACGTATTGTAAAGCCTCTTGAAGCTATTTTGTGATTTGATATTGGACTATAGAAATAAAACTGATTTGACTTAAAGGGCCAGTGTGAAGGATCCAGCATCATCTAGCGGTGATGTTGCAGATTGCAACCAGTTGAGTGAAGATTTTGAGTTTATGTACACTGGAAGTTACAGTTTGTGTAGAAATAAATGCTGAAGCTCAACAGAGGTTTCCTGCGTTTTGTTTTCTGGCTACGTTTACTAAAACAACAGTGTTTTCTGACCACCGTCTGGAAGCCGAATCAGGTCGCTGTTTCTGTTCTGGGCTACTGTAGAAACATGGCGGCCGGCTCCGTGAAGAGGACATCATACATGATACATTAAACAAAACATACTTAGTAACACTATATTCCATTTAAGCCACTAAATCCCCCTTTAATGTTACACACTTTTCCTTTGAGCTAATGTAACTGAATGTGATTATTGATACTATTAGCGTTGGGTAATCCAACCTTGGGTATCTCCCAGCATGCATTGTTTTGGGCAGTGGTGGAAGAAGTTATCAGATCTTACCGGACGTAAAAGTACCAGTAAAACAATGTAAAAATACGTATAATAAGTCCTTAAGAAAAAAAACAAAACACATTTGTGAATTTTGGATCCGATTTTCTTCTATAAATCTGTGAAATGTTTTTACTTTGAAGTTCCATGATGCATACACAAAGCATAATGAGATCATGGTGGTGGTGTGAACAGGGGCCCCTACTGCTCATTTTGCCGCAGGGCCCTCAAGTGAGTTAATTTAGCCATGGAAACAAATGAGCTGGAAAGAAAATTCATCAATAACTTTTGTCTTCCTGTCTGAGCAGCTACTGACAGGAGTTCAACTAATGACCTTATTTGCTCCTCATTTTCAGTAATCTGTGAATATTTACTGAGGGAAAACCATCTGAATGTGTATGCTCATCCTGCAATACATATGTTATTTATTTAAAAAAGAAAAATTACAGTTTAAATTGAAGCCACATTCCCACACCATTGTTCTATATTTAACCAGCCACCAACAACACACAATGTAATATGGCAAGCTCAATAGACAAGCTGTGTTCACCAAATGGCCCAATTATGTGTTATTACTACACAATTTTTGCTTCTTGCGTGTCATAGATGCTCAGAAGAAGTGCACCCGAAGTCAGGTTATGTAGCAAAAAAAAGATTGACAACGTCCACGTGAGGAGGAGGACCAGGCGAATGGATGGGTCAGACGAACACAGGACTTTCACACAGGAGACCGGTGTGCAACCAAAAGTCAACCGTTGACTATTTTACATTGACATCTTACCTTAATCCATGCATCATAGTTATTTTAACCCAAACCTTGATCCTTTCCTAAACATAACAAAGTAGTTTTGTTTGTAAGCCCAGTGTCAACCACATGTTTCAAACTAAAGCTGCGTGTCAGTGTGTGAGGAGATGGGAATGACAAGGGGGCGTTAAATGACACGCTTATAATGTCTCAAAAAGAAATGTCCTTAACATTGGCGCCCTATTAAGATAAGATAAGATAAGATAAGATAATCCTTTATTAGTCCCGCAGCGGGGAAATTTGCAGGCTTACAACAGCGTAGAGTAAAGTATTACACCTTTCCATGAGACCACGTTGCCTTACAGTGTCATGAAACAATTACAGTTAACCTTCATACATTTGTCCCCGTTCAGCATTGATACGTTTTAGATGTAGCTGCTGTTTATTTTAAAATAAGTAGCAACAATCACTTTGTATGAGAAAAAAAGAAAAATACATTTTTAGTCATTTCAATTTAACATATTACTTTTTAATCTGTAAAACCTAGTGTGTAAGCACAATACATTTCATCCTGGGGACTTTGTGACTGACGTGTGAAAGGCTTTTGGTCACAGGGATTGGAAAATTGTGTTGTGTTGACTTTTGATTTGCAGAGCTAGGATATTTCTCCCACTAACAGAAATGCTGACGCAGAACTCCAGAAAGGCTGATTTCTACTTAGGGAATAGCTGGCTGATTAGTAGGTCAGCTAAATAGCCCCTGGGCCAGCCAACAGCAATTCAGGGATTGGTCCTGGTCTTGAGACCCAACCTGAAAATGTCTTAGAAAAATGCTGCTGTTGGCTTTCAAGCTACAGCTGACTGAGGTGTCAGACCAAATTAAGGGTGAGATGTAACAGTTAGATCCAGACTTGTCAAGTAAACTGCCCCTGCATATCTTTTGCATGATATTATCACGGCCCTTGACCATAAAGAGGAGGAGGGGAGCTAGTAGAGTCGTGCAAAAAAAAAAGGGCATGTGCCAGATAAAACAAACCTTAGTTAGCGTTTGGATACGGTTTGATTTTTAAATGGACCAAGGCTCCTCATCAAAGTTGAAGAGCTAATCATCATAGATAATTCATATTGTTTAAATTTGAACACATTCAATGTATATGACATAAATGATTCATATAATAAGACTACTTATAATAACAGCAGCAATTATTACAGTAGAATTATAGCCATGAAAATAGGGATAGTAATGTGACTAATAATAATAATCGAAGTAGCAGTGGGTGTCAGTCGGCCCACAACGATTCATGGAAACCTGCAGAACGAGAAAGCAAAAGGGCTTCAGGGTGGAAGTAAAGCTAAAATGCTTAATGGTACAGGTAATAGTAATAGTAATGTGACTAGTAATAATAATAATGGTGGTAGCAGTCGGTGTCAGCAGGGCCGTAGCAGGATGCACGACCACGGTCCAGGTACAGCCACGATTTATAGAAGCCTGCGAAGCGAGAAAGCACAAAGACTCCAGGGTACAAGCAAGTCAATAAGCGTAATAGTACAGGCAATAATAATAGTAATGTGACTAATAATGATAGTGGTAGTAGTAGTGGGTGTCAGCAGGGCCTCAACACATGGTAAATGAGACGGGCTCCGTGTTTCTTGACGAGTCGGGTGGGTTTTGCTGACGTCATGTCAGGCCGCCCCGCTTGACAGAGCAGGGGCCCCTGTCCCTCAAACCCTGTAGGGAGACAGGGCATTATGAACACTAAGTCCAATGGCAATGGAAGTGGTGAGGCCCATGCGAGGGCTGCTGTAAAGCTCATGGCCGGAGCTGCGGGCCACCTTCAGCACAGGACAGGAGCCAGTTGTGTCGCACTGTGGCTTAAGGGGAGAGGTCCCACAACGGGATCTTCCTATACCAAGTTGCCATCGGTGACTGGTTGACATCGGTGGAGTTGAATCCCCTAAGCAGACTGCGCGGACCCTGAGAAGTTTAGAAAATATAACCGGTTCATTATAACATTGTTACAGGGCACCTTTGACTTTGATGATTTGGTTGAGGTCATCACTGAAACTCGTGCTGATGGATTTTCTGATTGCCAAATAGTCTATATGAAAAAAAAGGATTGAATATTGCACTGATTGTGTACGGCCCGAGTATAGACTATAAGATTGGATGGTGGTAGGAAAACGAAAGGCCAATACATGTCTCAGGTCTTCATCTAGAGAGAATACTTAATTCTGAGAAATCTACCACATTCCATATTCTCATTTTCCCATGAAATGTGACCATATGTGAGCCTCAATGGACAAGAGTTCAAGCCTTGCTCCATTTGCTTTTGTATTACACCGCTCGGCTCAAGGTTCCGAGCACAGCTGCTTTTGGCCAGCCAGGAAATTGCACCTGAAATTGGCCCTGTGGTCTGAGTGGCTTATAAGCCACCTTAGCAAGTATGAAAGTAAATGAGAGAAGCAAAAGAAACAGCCTCTCCACTTCTCTATATCCACCACAGGCCATTTCTCACCCATCTACAAGAAACGCTTGTCGGCCTGCAGAAAAGGTCAGCCAGTCATGTAGTATATAGTCTGGATTTAAAGAATGGAAGCGGGCAGCCATTTACTTTGGCCACCAGTGCGTGTAGAAATATATCCCAGATCCTCAGATTTTTTATTCCTTGTGTGTAATGCACCCTCTTGTTTCCAACTTCTCTGCTATTCCTGTAAATTGGCTTGGTTCTTGGTATATGCTTCCCGTTCTCAGGGAATGAATGGAGGAGCTTGAATTTCACTGATGTGGGCAAAAAAAAAATGCAATTGAATAAAAAAATGTGTGCTGGCTTTCATTATGAATTGAAATAGATCATTTCTCTGTTCACTGTCTCCTGGGTTTCCAGGCAGTGAGTGAGCAAAAGATATGTCTTGCTTAGCCGGACCTAAGCCTTGGTTTTAGAGTGGCAGTAACTGCAGGCTGGAGACCTGGTCATGTATCAATGCCAAATGCTAGAGGAAACATACCTTTAGTGGTTAGTCTTTGGAAGAGGGCCAGTGCTGTTGGCCATGTTGGCTACTCTATCATTCCAATTTCAGGCGTAGAGCGTGTTCAGGCCAGTGGATGATTTGTGTGCTTATCAATCCATACCTCAACACTTCAGCATGCTTGATTACAACAGATTTAGCATGCAGTCCAGGTCCTTTGCTTAAAAAATCGGAATTAACATGGTAATGTTTTGCATGAAAACACGTTTTTCTGCCAAAAAGTGCAATGCCTAGGGGCATAAATCACCAAAAATAGAGACGGTTAACATTTGGATATAAATCAACAGAACATATTTGCCACACTAAAGTCTTCATTTTCATCACCATCTGACCTCTGGCACTTTATAAATGAATATAGCATACTCATGGATGGATTACTGAACAGTGCTCAGGCCTAGGGGGCTTCTGTTTGAAGTAAGCGTTAATATTTATTTTGAGTAAGTCAAACAAACACCCTAAAAAGAGAATGATCACTCAGATACAAAACGACCAGAAAGAGAAGCAAAATGACTACATAGAAACACAAAACGCCAGTAAACCACACAGCCACATGGTCAGAGCCTCGTCAAAAATAAACTTTGACACTGGATTGTCAAAGTTGGTATTGTGTATTTAAGGTCAGATATATGCATGTTTCCTTATATTATTAATATTCTACCAAAAACAAGCTCAAATGGAGTTACAAGGTTTTTGACTAGTGAAGATCGAGATTTGTGTTTTGTCCGTCATGGATCAGAGCGGACGCTCAGCTGCTGAGGTCATTACATTACATTACATTACAGTCATTTAGCAGACGCTTTTATCCAAAGCGACTTACAATCAGTAGTATATTACATATCATTCACCCATTCACACACTGATGACAGGCTACCATGCAAGGTGCCACCATCAGACTCTAACTAACATTCATGCAACATCCAGTCCACACCGATGGCAAGCCTTCAGGAGCAACTTGGGGTTAAGTGTCTTGCCCAAGGACACATCGACTGCCGAAGCTGGGTATCGAACCACCGACCCTCTGATTGGAGAACTACCTTGCTCTCCACTACGCCACAGCCGCCCCAGGTCACACTGCTATAATCACAATGTTACCATCAGAGCTGCCCTTCTCTCCCTGCATTCAGTCCACAGGTGAAGGGTGCTGTTAAGCTCTCAGTCTGAGCCAAATAGTGCCGGCGGCCCAGCGCCTTATAGAGAGAATGCAGTGGTGAGGGCCAGCCAGCGTTGGCTAGAGGTCTCTCCAGGGGTTCCTCCCCCAACGAGCTGACCTGCCAAGTGGAATCCCTTGGGCAGACTGATATTGAGAAGTGTAAACATAGTTCCCCTTCATTATGAAACTGTGGGAAACACTGCCTGAGATAAAGTCAGATGAAATCGCCTCGTCACTGTTTACCTTCAGCTCTGCTGTGAGCGACACTTCATTCAAGAAGGAGGCAGGGTGGAGAAATGAGGTTTGGCAAACAGTTTGAGGATCTGATAGAGTTAAGAGATTTAGCCACAAGCTCTTTATTAATACTTTTTATTGATTAAATATTTGCCAAAATTGTATAATAAAATATAAATGACAAAATGTGGAGATTCCCGACAGCAACAATATGTCATAATCTGTCTATTAGCATACTTTATGACCACAAAAGGACAGAACACACAGACAATAACACTGCTGCAGATTCACTTTCTAATCTCCACCAGTCGTTGATCAATCACTTCTCCACCAGAGCTCTCTCCCCCTAGTCTGGGAAGAGACGGAGAGTAAAGTTACATAGCTACTTGAAAAATAAGAACCAAGTAGTCCAGTGGCTCTCCATCCACTGAATTGGAACATTGGAAACAAAATAAATACACAGTAAGAGTGACATTGACTTAATAAGGGAGAAAAAGAAGATGACTTGTGCTGGTTTTGTTGCAACTAGCTGTTTTCATCCTCACAGGCCCATTTATCAAGCTTCTTAGTGTTGGAACTCATTGGCCAAAACTTCTTACTTCAAGAATAATGAGTGAAATAAATATGGCATTCAGACATGTTGGAGGAAAGATTTTGGAGGAACACTGGGTGACAATGAACTTTGTTTAAGATGCCTTTTGCAGAAAAATAAAATAATTTCTGTGATTGACTTTGTGTGGGATGCAGAGGTGAATACATGCTTCAATATCTCTGCAGAAATTGCTTTGCAAAACCTTCAAATTATGCAGTAAAAACTTTGCTTGTTTTGACTCAAAAAGAGCACATGACTAATGATCCTCAGTAACAGCAAACCAAAAACCATAATCAGTTTGCCCTGTTATCACCTGCTTATTAAAGGTATAATACATGTTGAATGTTAAAATTCAATACATCAACACAAATCACCCATCATTCTTTGATATTTTATACTATTTCACTTTTTTTTTATTATAGTGGGTGTATAAAAATCCTATTAAAGAGATATTTTTCACTCTCAGCTTTTCAAATACAGCAGTTGGTCAGTGGCCATCTGGCTAGGTTAGGTTCAGAAGATAAAACTACTTTTTTAGGTTGTTTTTTTTTAGGTTAATGGACAGATCATGGTTTGGGTTAAAATAAGTTGGTAACGTTTGCAATGTTACATTACGTACTTATTTTAATGTAACTAAGGTGTGTTACTTTATGTTACGATGAGTTACTAACTGCGTGTTTCGTTACGTTACATTACGTTGATTACATTACGTTGATTACATAACGTGCGTTAAGTTATGTTGTGTTGAGGTGCATAACTTAACCGACGTAACTAAAACAAAAGTCAACGGTTGACTTTTGGTTATACATATTTCACATTGTTACGTTGTATTTCCCAAGACTGGTTGATGTTATAGAACTAATTTCTCCCACCTGTATAGGGCTCATAAAGTAACAGTTGGATATAGATGTGGAAAGTTGAAGAGAAGATTCTGTGTTTTGAAAGCTGTGTCAGGGGCCCACATAGGGTTACAACATAATTATAGCACTTGCATTATATAGAAGACACATTATTGTACCGCTGAGTCAAATAACTTTTAAAATGAAGGTGCATGCAAGTTTATTTTTTCAGGCATACAATTGTGTACCCACTGTTTTCGGACAGTTCAAGCATTGCATTTTGGTCAATTTGGTCCTGATTATGTATATATTACCTAGATAAATTAGTTAGCAAAGCTGATTGTCCATACACATAGGTTTCCCAGTGCTATTTTCTGCATTTCAGATGTTACCGATCAGGTTTTCTAGGGCAACTTGGCAGCAGTGGAACAAGCCATAAACACAGCATTGACCTTATAATGTAGCTCATTCAATGGTGAACAGATGCCTAGTTACACATCAAGCAGACACAGAGCAACATTAGCATTCATTTGGAGTTGTTTTATGTCCAACTGAATATGAGTCCAACATCTAGTCTAGTCTAGTTTTTTAGCTCTGCTTTGATCAGCACCAATGCTGTTTTGCTGCTTTAGCTGCATTTGACCCATTTTTAATATGAAACATTAATTAGTTAATGCATGAAAGTTTTCATAACTTTGTTACGAGTCATCTCATTGTCATAAACAACTTTGAGTAATGAAGTAATGTTGATCAGCCCCTGAAGCTAGAAGGAGTTTTAGATGCTTGATAAACACAAGTCCAAAGAGAAGGAAATAGGGATATTAATCAAAAGAAGATTAATTGTGCAGCATAACGTGTTGTTTTAGTCAAGCTCAAAATGTACTTTTAACATCAAAATCTTTTTGGACTAACTGCCTCTCAGGTTTCAACACAACCGGCTGAAATACTGAACTTATTGTAAATATCTCAGGTGAGAAGTGTTAGACTTGTTCCATTGTTGAGAAGGCGAGTATTGGAAATCTACTGCCACAGCCAGCCAACCTATTAATGTCTGCTGGCTAAGAAGTGCCTGAGCTGCAGTCATGCCCTTGAGAAGTGCTCCTTAAAAATAGTGTCCGTCAACTATGCAGCTGTATAATTGGAATATTAGATAAACTCAAAGATTTGTGAGTTATGACAACTGCCTTGAACAAGAGGCAATAAACCCTCACAGTTTGAGAGTGCAGTAAAAAGGGAGATGGAGGGAGGGAGGGCAGGAGAGGAGGGGCTGAGTGATATATCTTCTGCCCTTCCAAGCCCTGATTTTCCACAGTGATGGGAGGCCCTCTGCAAATGATGAGGGAGGCAGCTGTGAGAATACAGAGGATCTGCAGGTTCACGGCAAAGTCAACACCATCCAATCCCTCTAAACTCTCACTCCGCTCAAAGAAGGCTTGGTAATGTCCTGACACAGCTGGGCACTGTCATTTTTAGCAAACGTTACTCAAAAAGCCCTTCTAAAATGTGTCAACCCATTAACAATGGGATATATATATATATCAAAATGGCATTCATATATATCAATACATATATATTGGTTACAATACGCCCCCCCAGTTTTGGAGAGTTAGTTTGGAATGAAATCTTCAACTCTGCAATAACGCGATCAAACCAAAATTAGATTGACATAACAGCTTCAGTTCTCTGTCAGAAAGGCAGTTGCCCTGAGATTGGAAAGTGGCTGATGGTGCCACGGTACATGCCGATCCCTGGAGTGATATGCCCATCCTGTTCCACCGGCTTTTACTATTTCCTAGCGGCAGGTGCGTCCTGTGAAATGAGTACTGCTGTTAATGTATATTTTCGCACTTCATGTCGATAAAGACAAAAAAAAAATACATTTAGTACTTGTTGTGAAAGAAGCTAATTTGCATGGAATTTGCATTATGCATCGGGGGGACGGTACTGGTGTTCCGGTCTGAAAGTGCGTGGGGGCATTAAACGGGTCATCCCTCAAGCAGAAGATTGGTGGTTTGATCCCTAGCTCAGATAGTCCTTGACTACTTAACCCTGAATCCAAACCCCAAATTGCTGCCATCAGTGTATGAATGGGTGTGAATGCTAAGTTAGTGGCACCTTGCATTGTAGCCTGTCATCAGTGTATGAATGGGTGTGGACTGGGTGAATGACATGTATTGTTAAAGCGCTTTCAGAGAACACTAGAAAGGTGCTATACAAGCTGAAGTCCATTTACCATTTACCTGGCGTTAGGAACAAGAGCGACATACCACTCCAGGGATCAGCATATGCTACTGAACCACAGTGGCATCCCACGAGGTCCGCCTGACGGCAATGCGTTGAGATATTCTAAATATAGCGAATACTTTAACTGATAGAGATTTTTGAAGGTGGTTCTTTAAGGTGGAGATATGTCTTGCTGCTGCCTTAATCTACAGTAGTGCCTATTTCCTGTGCATCGGCGCAGCTAAAAGGCATTCACTGCTTTTAGCTCACAGCTGAGTGGGTGTTTCAATTTGAAAAACCCGAAAAAGAAGGAAGATGGAGTCAAGCTTTAATGGGGTTTGTTGACAATAATTTGGACTCTGATTTGAACAAAGAAGTAAAGGAGTTTGTTTTGTTGTTGGAAGGAATATGTGGTTTGGTGTATCAGCTGAAAACATTTAATATAAATGTATCTCAGTGTGGCTTTCTTTTTGCCCTGTGACACTCTCCAGCAGAGTGTAATAAGATTTTGTGTGTACCTACATAAATACACACAAAAAAAACCCCTGCATGGCCACTCATCTCTCCACCCTCAATCGTTTACGCTCCGCTGCCAAGTCAGAGGTCTAATTATGCATTTGAGCGTGAGAGTTTAATTTGCACTTTTCATTTGGAGTGATTGGCACTCGCATAAGTTATGCTGAATGCTGTTTAACTACGGGGGAGGCAGGAGGGAGGCACAAGGCTCCATCACCGTGCCACTCCACTCACCACAGTTATTCATGTTGCAGATAAATGTATATTCATGTCTCTGCAAACCTGGGAGTGTCGGAGGAAAAGGTCTCACGTTGAATTTAGAAGGTGTGTATGTGTGTGAGTGTGCGTGTATGTGAGTGTGTAGGAGGAGGAGGTCTTGCAACGAGTTGTCCTTTCACCTCTGTGCTGGTTTGAATCCAGTATTACCATCACATGTTGCTGGGATGTGTGCGCGCCTGGTAGCTCCAAATCTTTTATGTGAGCTCTGGGAGACAGAGATAGATTTCCCAGCATTCCTGTTGCGAGGGCGAGGCCTCCCCCTCTCACAGTTGTGAGAACTTCCGAATCGCACGCAAAAACAGAGACAAACAGTCTTATTCAAATTCATGAAAACACAGTATCACTACTATCAGCATGCTCCCTCTAGCATACAGACTGTAAGGAACACACACACACTCACTCATGAATACACCTGCCAATAGCACACAAACACACACACCCTACCTGCACTTTCTGTTCCGCTGTGAGAGCCAACTCTACACCCTGCATATTCCTTACATCTTCTTTTCTCTTCTGTCGTATTACTTACATTACATTTACATTACATTACAGTCATTTAGCAGACGCTTTTATCCAAAGCGACTTACAGTCAGTAGTGTATTACATATCATTCACCCATTCACACACTGATGACAGGCTACCATGCAAGGTGCCACCATCAGACTCTAACTAACATTCATGCAACATCCAGTCCACACCGATGGCAAGCCTTAGGGAGCAACTTGGGGTTAAGTGTCTTGCCCAAGGACACATCGACTGCCGAAGCCGGGTATCGAACCACCGACCCTCTGATTGGAGAACTACCTTGCTCTCCACTACGCCACAGCCGCCCTTCTGTTTTTTACCTTTTCTCACACTTACAACAAAATAAGTCATTTACTCTTTTTCCCTGTCTTTTCAACACCTTACCTCCCTCCACCGCTAAAAACTGCAACACCAACAATTTCCTTCTCCAAAGCGGTTCCCCATGTAGTCAAGCACATTACCAAAGCTCACTGCCCACTGCTGGCTGCTTATTATGCAGACCTTTTTGTATTTTTATTTTCTGAATATCTCCGCCAGCACACACACACACACACACACACACACACACACACACACACACACATACAGGCAGACATACTCCCTTATTAACAAACAATTTGTAAAGGGGGGAGGTAGGCAGATGTTGGGGAAACGATAAAGAGAATAGAAAATTGTTTCACAAAAGGTTTTTGAGAAGCGCTGCCGACCCCTCATAATCCCACCCGCCTGTCTGTTACGATGATAGTCGACCACAACTCATTGTTTCACAGAGCCCCGCCTCCCTCCGCAGCAATGTGGCTTGGGGCAACTTGTTCCATAAGAGCTAATAATGGAGCCATCTGAAAGGAGTGATTGTATGGAATGTCAGTGATGTGTCAATCAAGCTTGGTGCTCAGCAGGAGTCCAGAAGATGTGAAATGAGGAAGAAGAGAGAGATGGCTTGTTTGGCTCTTTGTGGCCTTTTCTGTAGAAGGCTTTTTGCTGATCGTGCATGCTCTTTTTTTTAGCACTGCCCTACTTCACATTCAGATAGTTGCTTCCTCACCTGCACAGTGCACCTGGACCTGATGATGCTGTTGTACGGGAACACATCTTTTGTTTGTACATCTCATATGATAAATTGGAATTGATACTGCAAGGTGGTTTAACTCCTTTAAAGGGTTTATTGGGGCATTGTAGTAAGTTGGTGTGGTACTTCCATAAAGTTGGGAGACTTACAAGAGAGAGATCTAATATATATATATATATATAATTATATAATTATAATAATGAGAATAATCAAGACTATAAAGGCTGGGCTACCCTAACTTTTGTCCATAGGATGAGCCTACATATCCCATAATGCATTTTGATAGCATATTTCATTGTACCCTTTCTGCCTAATGTCTGTCAAATTCATCACCCCTAGATTATAACAAAGACAATCTGTTTCTCCAGGCCCAGGTCGAACTGACAATGATGACATCACTATGACTTCACCAAGTTATTTTCTCGGACTTGACAAAGGTCCTGCTGAGCTCGGAGCTGCAGGACATCTGGCCACAGCTCTGGTGTCTTTTTTGGATTAAGACTGGAGCTAAAATGCCGGAAGAGACCCAAATGTGGAAAGCAAGGAGATATGTAAGCATTATGAAAAGCGTCCCTGTATAGCTGCAGCAGCAAATAACACTGGTGTTGTCATGGCCATGGCCATGTCTCTGGTTATTCCTTGTGTTTCATGTGTTTTCCCTTGTTTGTTTATCTGTTTATCTGTGTGTGTGTGTGTGTGTGTGTGTGAGGTGGGCGTGTCACCCCTCTCACTCTCCCCAGCTCCCTGATTACTGCCAAGCATACTCACCTGCTCCAAGCCACACACCTGCCTTCAATCTACTCATCAACTCTGCAGTATATCAACCCCGGTCATCCACTCACTCGCTGCCAGATCGTTGCATTTATGTCAGACCTTCCAGCAATTTCCCGTGGACTGATTTCCCGTTGCCAACCCTGCCTGTCTGGACTTCCCTGCCTTGCCTGTGCCCCGATCAACGACTCAGCCTTCTGTCCCCGACCACGAGTTTAGCCTCCGCTTCCTCTGGTTTCCGTCTGCCTGATCCCCTGCCTGTTTCCCTCTGTGAGTCATATCCTGCCTGTCCGTCTGCTTTGTTCTCAGCTTTGAATAAAGCTCCAGAACTTTATCTGTCTCCTGGTCGTTCTGCTTTTGGGTCCACACCACATCTGTGACAGGTGTGCCACATTCATTCATTCATTCATTATCCATAACCGCTTATCCTGTGAAGGCAAGGTTCACCCTGGACAGGTCTCCAGACTATCACAGGGCTGACATATAGAGACAGTCTTTTGACTGTGGGAGGAAGTCGGAGAACACGAAGAGAATCCACCAATTTATATTTTATTTATACTTTGGTACAACTACAAGTTTCTTTTTTTTGTCAGAGTCACTTGTCAAAACCACTTTAAATGGGTTATACTCTTTATTGTGGTCAAAGAAGACAATGCCATTTTATTTTGTATCCTTTGCTTGAAGGATACATTTAATTTATCTTTGATGATTCGTATTGGCAGCAAATCCCATGAAAGAACAAAAAACAAAAGAATGTATGCTACTGACAAGTATAGCGTGTGTACCAAAGCCTGATATAACTTATTTTAGCCATAGAGATCCATTGTTGTCCAAAGACTACCAAAAAAAAACACCATGAGCCACACTACATTATTTCAAATCAATCACACATACATGTCCTACTGCCTGAAGTGCTCACTAGAACCCCAAAGGTGTATTAACCCGCCACTGAAAATAGTCCCCAACAAATTTACTTTTTTCTCCTTAGTAATGTACATTAAGAACTACAGTGCCCAGCTGTTCCACAATGTAATGATAAACTTGTGACATATTTAAAGATTCATGTCTTTAACAGGAACCAATGGGCTGTGTTATTTCAAAGTTGAGTTGTGGTATGTGCCCCAGGACCTCCCTCTCTCAATGCTCTATTCTGAGATACACACAAGAGTTTACCCAGAATGCATCAGAGGTGTCTACATTCAAATTTTTTACCCTTTTGTGTTTTGTTGCTTCATGTTAATATATATAAATATAAACTTCATAAAACCCTCACAAAGTTTGTGTTCACTGTTACAATGTTGACATCCCTTTTCCAGCACAAACCACACTCTCTCTCCAATTTCTCAGCTTGGCAAAGCTCTGTGGCCCCCTTTATTTGAATGACAAGTCATTAGCTTGTTAAATTGCGATGGAGAATCCACTTATCCTCCCCGCCGACTGTAAACTAGTAAGTGGAAAGCATGAAATTGTGCAAAGCTCATTCTGCTCACCTTCAAAGCTGCTTTCTTGTGGAGAGTTCCTGAATGCTAATACAGCTTACTTGGGATAAAAAAAGTTCTGTTATCTATATTTATTATTGGCTTAAAGGGAAGTGAATAGTATGAATATCATACTGTCTCTTACCCTCCTTTGAGTGCAGATATATTTCTATTTATTCCTCAACTTTAGCTGCATGTGTTTGTTCACAGACCGCACCGCAGGTAGATTGCCTCGTGAATTATTAAATAAACCAGATTGCCCTATCAGGGCGGACGAAAGTGAGCGGCAGTGGTTTGCCATAAAGAAATCGGAGCAGAGAGATTAGGAAAAGTGAGACCATGTGATGGGGTCTTGATATCTGAGGAGAGAGGAAGAGCAGATAACAGCCCCGCAATTTTATTCATTTTGAGAGAGAAAGATTGATGATTTAATTAATAATTTCAGATCTTCTTTGAGGCCGTGCAACAGAGGACAGGAGAGGGAAAGATGTTTATTTACAGTGGCGGTGGAAGGCTGGATACTGCAGCGTTCTGAGATGTGGCAGAGAAAGTATTGAGGATGTTAGAGGAGACATGCATCTCATTTTGCAGTTTGCGGTGTTCAGTCCACTGTCAACCCTGTAGAGACACAGAGAAGGCCTTTCTCAGGCCTTTACCCACCTTTTATTCTTGCCTCTTCATCTCTGTCCTCACTGGCTCTATCTCCTGCATAGCATCTTTAGTCAAGTCATCTATCACATAAGTATATTTTAGGTGTCAGTATTTATCTCTTTCCTCTCCTCCGCTGACCCTGTTCACACAAACTTTCAGAGCGGAGTGGAGAGGCTATTGAGCAGAACCACGACGAGCCAGACTCCTTGATGTGGCCCCTCTGGGTCTCCCCCCGCAGGGCTGCTGGTGTTTAATCAAGCCCCTGGCTTTGCCTCCCAGCAGGCCTTCGCTCCCCCTGACCCCCACCATCTGTGGAGGCTCGAAGTTGGCAGAACCCACGCGCTCTATTATAAGCTACCTGTCCTTGAGCTCTCTCCCCAGCTTTTACAGCCAGTGTGTGTTTGGCTGATGTTGCTAATCCACAGATAATATATATATATGTATAAATTTACCTCATACACGCACACATAGGATGGGCACGCTCACCACACACGTACAGCTGGGAGGGAGTAAAAACCTTCCTATGCTCTGAAATGGTCAAGGGTACTAAAAGTGCAGAAAGACAACAGCAGGAATCAAGGGCAGACGTCCAATTTAGCTCTCAGTCCTCTTAACAATCAACACAAATATCATATCAAAAGTCCCATCTTGGCTCCATCAGCAGAAAGAAAACAAAGCTGGAAGTATTTTTCTAATGGCTCATGTCCGTTGCCACTGCTTTAACTTTCTGAGTACTCCAGATAGCCGTCCAGCCAGCGGCGGCGGCTGCTCCTCTGTTCCTCATCACAGAGACTTGACCACAGAGAACGTCTTATCGGGTGGCGCGTGTCACTGATCTTCAGTCGGCGCTGATGGATTTGGCCGAGCGCTCGATGGCTGAGTTTTAAGCAGATTCATATCGTGGTGATTGAGTGAGCTGGGGCTTTGGTTGGCCAGTGTTAGCGCTGTTGGTGCTGTTATTGCTTACGCAAGGGGGGGGGACAGTGACACCGTAACCGTGGTGATTGATAGAGAGGCTGAGATTTCCCCAAAGGAAGAGGGAGAGGTGGAAAATAGAGAGAGGATGGGAGGCAGGGGGAGAGGAGAAGAAGACAGAAAGCGGCATGTAGATGTGTAGAGTGGGTTATGTGTGAAATGAAATGCATGTAAAATAGATCATACACTAAGCATATATTCAAGGGAACCCTTTTGTTTATTCCAAACATTGCTGCTTCTCAAGTGACACACTTTAATTATCTCTGAAAGAAGAGCATATGCAAATAGTGTGACACTAATCAATACAAGTGTCATGCTTAGCATAGGATGTATGCAGCACCATGACTTGGAGTCGGTGAGATGACCTCTGACCTCTTGAGTGTGGGAAAGCCTTTGAAACCCCATTAGGGTAGGATCAAAAATCAATCACTGCTGCAGCTAGAAATACAATTTATATAACTGACAGAGAAAGTCAAAAACATTGTACATACCCAAGTTTCCATGTGACCTGTGCCTCCTCACCCATGGCTCTGCCAAACTTGAAATAACAATATCTCTCAATTTATATGGAAATGTTTATCTATGAACATAACTAAGGTTTATTGCCTGTAGTTAAATGAAAAGATTAATTACTTGTGTCTCTGCGCTTAGTGAGGAGCTGGAGCCTGGATGAGTTAGCTTAGCTTAGCATAAAGACTTGAAGCAATGGGGAAACAGCTAGCCTGGATCTCTCCAAAGTAAAAGAAAAATCTGCCCATCAAAATCTCTGACTTGAGCCCTGACTTAGCCCCTAAGAAAAATGTTCATATGCTGGAACACTCTTCTATTCAAATTCTTCTATTTTCAATAGGGCAGTAAAAAATAATAAGTGATTTATAAAGCTGAAACAGCTAAAATTAAATATTTCAAACAGTGTATGAAATGACAATAATGGTGCTTACACTCACACTCTTTTCAATGGGACTTTTGTCATCTGATGCCAGGACGCATTAACTGTCAGGCTGCAGCTCTGAGATCAGATCTTGCTCCAGCTGGGATCCGATCAACAAGACCACATTCTGATGTGGCCTGGCTCGCATTGAGTTAATATCTCAGTGAAGTGTGGACAGCATGTATGCTGGAATCCAGACAATGAAACGCAACATTTCCTGATGATTCCACTTCAAAATAAAAGCTTTTAAATAACAAAATAACCAGGGAACTTTTATTGTGGTGAATTTCTATGAAAATACACGTATCACCAAATTAGCAGAGGTTTGAAAATAAAATAATTAAACAAGTCCACTAATACTGCAGGGAGGAAGAGTAAGCAGAAAAATAACTAAGAATATATAGGGAATGAAATGTGTTCATACACCAATTACCAGTATAAAGGGGGGGCACACATATGCAGCACAGCTGAGTTCTGACACACAAGTTACATTGGAATGACAAGTGTAAAGTAATGTGAAAGGGGTTTCTTGTAGTGATGAACCTACAGAGAATCATCACCTTGGTCTTTTTGGTCTTTGATACAATCTTTAGAGACTCGTCTTGGTTGGATCCCAACAAGGATGGAGTAGGAGAGAAATTCATAGTAGCAACCCCTGAGTGTTTGCTCTTAGCGCGTGTGGCTTCTGTGCAGCGAGCTCTTTTCATTACCCAGTCTATCAGCATGGCAAATAAGAGCCGTGACCCCTCCTGACCCGGCCCCTGACTCAGATAAGCACTGCAAACACAGTGTGAAGTGGCTCAGGCAGTCGCGGTCACACACCACGGAGCACACTAAGCCCTCCGTCCTGCCACACTGACAGACGCCAAGCACTTGTGTGTGTGTGTGTGTGTGTGTGTGTGTGTGTGTGTGTGTGTGTGTGTGTGTGTGTGTGTGTGTGTGTGTGTGTGTGTGTGTGTGTGTGTGTGTGTGTGTGTGTGTGTGTGTGTGTGTGTGTGTGTGTGTGTGTGTGTGTGTGTGTGTGTGTGTGTGTGTGTGTGTGTGTGTGTGTGTGTGTGTGTGAACAAGAAGGTAAATGAGTGTCTTTGGGAGTTGGGGCATGTTTCTGAGTGTCTGCGGGTGTTTATGTGCGCACATGCTCTGTCTGCACACGTGTCTGTCGCTTCCTATTTGCTGTTGCGATGTGTTTTCCCTCACCTCGATCTGCTGTGCTCCCCCCCCCCCCGACATGCCATCACTGCACTGACAGATACATCGCTCTCTGTGCTTTATAGCCAGCGAGGAAAACGAGGTAAACAAAGCCCCGCAAAAGAAGAAGCAGTGTTTCTCTTTTATGGTCTACAATTTTTCATTGGGCTTTAGGAAAGGCTGCGCCTGAGTTATTGGAGAGGCCTGTCTGATGGCTGGCGAGGCATGAATTTTATCCGTAACATTTTTTTTAAACAAACTTTTGCTATATATCTCCCAGGGTTCTCCACACTGTGGTTGGTTTTTTTTTTCCATCTCCAGCGCTGTCCCTCTACCTCATGCACAGTCCTCATGGCCTGTGTCTGACATCAGGGTCGATGACAATCTGGCCTCTGCGTTTATTTGGCTGTCCTCTGCAGATAATGACCATGGTATCAAGGCTACAGAGAAACTATGGGAAGATGAGCACAGACACACAGGGTAAAAAAAAAAAAAACCACTTACAGAGAGAACCCCAGCCTTTCTCAGCAGTAAGCACAGCAGAACCTTTCAACATGAAGCAGGGCACACATAGAGCCTCCATTGATTTAAACTCAAATCAATCTTTGTAGCTGTAAACACTGTTTCGTAACCTGGGCTCAGTGTGTCAGTATTGCAGTCCGTCTGTGGAAGATCTTTAGCTATACATGGGTTTTTGTTAGTATGTTGGTCAGGATCGCCATGATATTCTGTACGAACATGTTTCCCCGAAGATGAATCCCACAGGCTTTGGTGATTCCCTGGTGTTTCCTCTGTTGCCACAATGACCAAGACACTTTTGGTTTTGTGTGAAATTCACTGACAGCTATTGGATGGATGTGATGCACATTCATATTCCACTCAAAAATTATTTCATAATTTCTTTATTTTTAAAAGAGAAATTGTTCATGATGTCTTATTGGATGTTGAAATATTTTCTAAATATGCATATATATTGGATTTAAATTAGAATATACTTGTATAACTGTTTCCCATACCTAAATAATCACTAAAAGGCACTCACATTCAATCTGTTACTAGCAGTTATAGATGTAAATAATGAACCATTATATGGCAGTTCAATCAGGAGAGACGATTCAAATGAGGAAAAGATAATCGTTTATTATTAACAGATGATTTGTGATGATAAAGGGAGATTTGTTATCGAGGGGTGTCTGCCCTGAGCAGCAGCAAGATAAATCCCCCCCGTGGAGTCCAGATACTGGTGGTGGTGGTGGTGGATGAGGCTGATAGAATGATGATGAAGCTGATGAACCTGTGAAGATTGGGCAGAGATGGGGAGGTGGAGGGGCGCGTATCAGCAGCATGAACGTACTGAAGGTAGAGAGAAAGTCATATTTAAAAAGAGACAGCAGCAAGATGATAGGCTAACGATGTAATTATGTCACTGTGCTATTGGATAGAGGAGACCGGCTGATCTAAACAGCTGATATCATGATTGACAACCCCGAACAATGACAGCGAGGAAATCACGAGTGAGCATGCGAGAGGAGAGAATGGCAGATGTATGAGAAATAAACTACAAGACTAAGCATACGAGAGTATCGTCTTCCTGTCTGAACTTGCGCTAGAGCTTCATTTGCAAGCAGCTGTATTGATGGACTCGGCTGCACTGTGTTGCTGTTGCATTGTGGTCACAATGGGAACTAGAAGCATTTCACAAATACAGCATCTTCAAGCAGTCGGACTTTATGGCGCTTGCATGTTTGGCCTACAGATATGTCTATTGCTATATTGTGTCTTTTGTGTCTATTGTCCTTTTTAAACTAATCAAGTCAGTCCTCTTAAAGTGAACCCATAAGTGCACCAACAGAAAAGGGAATCAGCTCTATTTGAGTCAGATCATCTGACAGGACTCAGTTCTGGTTCTGGTCCACTTCAGTTCTGATGAGGCCTCAGTCCTCTTTCTGTTCACACCATAGTTCCTACCTTCATCACTCTGCTTCCAAGCAGTTACGGCCCCTACTGGCTGGTTAAGAGGAATGAGGAGTCAGAGACACTATAAACCCATCAACAAAATAGGCCTCATTGTTATTTTTTATTTTGGTAGTAATAACACAGCACAGCACGATCAAACACCTAGCACGCCCCGTATATTTGTATCACTGACAGTTAAATTCAAATAAAACTAACTTTCCTCCCTCACTCTCCATCTCTGGTCACTCTGCCTTGTAGGGGCATAAAAAAAGTCTGCTTCAAAAGCTCTGAATGTGACTTAAGATCACAGCGAATAGATGATCCAAAGGACTAGAGCACTGCCTGCAGACCGGCCCTCTAATTCCTTGAAGTTTTAAGGAAAGAGAGTACTGATCCAGATCAGCACATATACACACAGAGTTCTGAAACAAACTGCTCCAGTGGTCTTTTCGTATTGTTTTGGGCAGGCTTGGCTTCTTGAGATATTATGTGCATAGAAAGCAACTTGAAATAAAACAGAGGGAGTCAGAAAACTAGGATGTGCTCCTGCTGGTAAAACGATGCTCCCTCTTCTGGTTTAAAACAGCAGAGGGTGAAAAGGATTAGCTCGTCTCAACCCACACCTAGAGAAATATCTGTAAGCAGCCAACATGTCAGCTATGGGGAGGAACAGTGTCTTGTGTGTGCGTGTGTGTGTGTTTGTGTGTATACACACAAAAAGAGCACCTGTTAATGGAAATAGTCCTACATCTACATGTAATACCAACGGTAAAATGTTATAACAGTGGCACATACATACATTCATTATTGTTTAGGCTAGTTTTTACTTCTGGGTCATTTGGTTTTTATAGCAAACATCAAAATAGAAGAAGGCACCTTCCTGTAACACAGTTGTCAACATGGCCTGCACCTGTCTCTCCCTTGTGTTTCCACATATTCCTACACTCCTCGTCTTTCATGTCCCCGGCTTGTGTGTGTGTGTGTGTGTGTGTGTGTGTGTGTGTGTGTGTGTGTGTGTGTGTGTGTGTGTGTGTGTGTGTGTGTGTGTGTGTGTGTGTGTGTGTGTGTGTGTGTGTGTGTGTGTGTGTGTGTGTGTGTGTGTCCTGTCCTGTCCGACCGTCCACCTGGGCCCAGTCTACCTTCACACACCTGGCTGCAATCTGCTCCTCACCTCCCTCAGCTCACACCTGCCGTTCATCAGCTCATCATCTCCGCAGTGCAGCACCCCGTTTCTTCACCCACTCGTTGCCAGAGCTTTTGTTTCAGCTCCTTTGGTAGAATCCTGTCTCAGGGTAATTCTAGAGTGTGTTCTTTTGAAAGTACCACCTTGTTGTCGTGCACAGCCATTCACCATTTGACCTGTCTGCTTGTCACCAGCCCTCCTGGCCTTTGCTTCCCTTGGCTCCAGTCCAGCCACACTCTCGCGCTCCTCCATTTCCCATCATTCCAACCTGCAAACCGCTGCTCATCATTTCTCCATCTCCATCCTCCACCTCAGCAGTACATCTCATGCTCTTAAACTCTCACTCCCTGTGCCTGTGTGTGGGTCCTCACCGAACCAAGGACTTATGTTTTCTAAACCTAACCAAGGACTTATGTTTTCTAAACCTAACCAAGGACTTATGTTTTCTAAACCTAACCAAGGACTTATGTTTTCTAAACCTAACCAAGGACTTATGTTTTCTAAACCTAACCAAGGACTTTGGTTTCCTAAACCTAACCAATAACTCTTGTTATATAACAAGACTTATATATATAAGTCTTTCTTTTGCCTGAATCTAACCATGTACTTTTAACAACTAAACATAACCTACATAAGTAGTTATGTTGCCTAAACCTAACAAAGTAAATTTGATGCCTAATTAAACCTTAAAAGTAAGTAAACCTCTGTTGGAAGTTTATCTTGAACAGAGACAGTCTGCATGTAACAAGCTTAAACGGCCCCTCACCCGTCCAAAGCTGACACCAGAGAGTGACCCAGAGCATCACAGTCTGAGGGGCAGGGCCACTGACCAAGTTGCGGTATTCGACAAGTTGGTAATGAGAATGTGTTGGATTCCCACATATTATGGCCATTACAAATAATCAACTACAGGGCACACAGAGGTTAGAAACAGTTTAGAATATGTTTAAAGGGTTATATCCCTCAGGTCCTTACTGTAATCAATGATTCCCCCCAAAGAGCTGCCCGTTGATTCAGCCTTCACCTTTCATCAAATCCAGATGTTCTGAAGTGTAAAGGCTTTTTACACTTTTTTTAAACATTTTATCCACCTTGATAGTACTAGGTATTTGTTTCAACATTAAATTGGTGCTATGAGCGTATTGGTAGAAAAGTAAATTCATCCAAAAGTGGTATTGTTAATTTTGTTTATAACAATCTAAGTTTCCCTCTTCAGGAGAATAAACACCATGAACATATTTCAAAAGGATTCAACAATAGAAAATGCTTTGAATAAATGAATTATACATTAAGACGGATTGAAGAATGCAAAATCTTAAAGATAAATAAACAGGCATCTGTAGGAAGAAATGATAGTTGAGTTATGCAAAGACAGATTTTTAGGCTGTTATCATCACATCTCACAAATGCACAGATTTAGTTTTAATTGCAATATTTTGAGCAAAAATTGCGTCCGAATGAAGAAGTATTATAGTCAGTGTCTCCAGGAGGTTTTTCGAGTGTATTGTGATTTTTTTTTTTTTTTTTTTTTTGTTTCCTTTTCGAGCATATGGTAATTAGCTGCACTTAAGCAATTACCCAAACAAAAAGCTGAGGAGTGGAGCATATGGGAAGGCTTTTAGCTGGGTCATATTTTCCAACAGATGCAGAAAGAAAGCAAGAGAAAAGAAAAGCAAGCTGAGAGATGGAATTTCTTGTCATCCATCTCAGGGACTGCCATTTCGCCCCCCCTCTCTCTCTCTCTCACTTTTCAGCAGCCATTGTTCTCGGTGGGGTGATTTTTCTTTTTGCTCTTCAGACACGATAAAGGAGTGCACAGTCATATCCCCAGCACAGCTTCAGCAAAACAAAGAGTTACAGTGAAATTTCCATCATGAGACCCCCCCACCTCCAACTTCTACCACACAACCTGCCAGCCAAGACTAATATGGAGGTCAAATGGTTAATAACTGTTCTGTTTAAATATAGTTTAATGCTTATTTTCTAAATATAACTTGTTAATTCCCTCATTGTTTTCCCTTAGGTATCTCCAAACAATATCAAATCACTCAGTCTTTGAAATCTGGACCAGATCGGTGCTAATCAAAGACAAAAACAATCCCCTGATCGGTTATTTCAATAAAGTTCACCTCTACATATACACAACATGTAAAAAAAACAAAAAACTCATCATTCAGTCACACATCATGACCACGTGTTACACAGTCTATCTTTGCTGGATCAAGTTGAAAAGGATCTATTTCCTTTTTCATCAAAGCAACACGTGGGGAATGGAGAGGCTATTCAAAGATTTGCCTGCAAATGACCACAGACAAGGCAATTCAGAAATTCCCCCCAGACACTGATTGGATAGATATGACACATCTATTTATGAGTCGCTCTAATCATTTTGGGTTCCTTATCCTCTGCGGATCTAAGCAGCATTTTAAAATGGTATCCTGTCCCACGGTGGGCAGTATAATGACGGCTAATGGAGGCAGCAGCAGAGCCTGTTTACCGGCTGTCATTTCCTGCTCCGGCTCTCTGCCTGCCTTTTTTTTTTTCTTCTTTTTTATTATTTCTTGTGCCGCAGATTACATGAGAGAGGAGATGAAATCAGTCGGTGTATGTCCTTCCCACTCTGTCCGTCACTCTCCTGCACTCCCTTTCCTTATTTCTTACTATCTCATTTGTCAACTGCAATGGAGATATCAAAGAATTGGCATGATGCTATGCTTTCTTACTTGCTCCTCTTTATAGATCATTCCACACACACACACACACACACACACACACACACACACACACACACACACACACACCACACACACACACACACACACACACACACACACACACACACACACACACACACACAGGCCTCTGGGAAAGCTCAGTGGGGCCATAGTTCTTAGGCACAGTGGTGCTTTTAGCTAAATGCTAATTTCAGTGTGCTAGCAAGCTCACAATGACAATCTGAACAAGCATGTTATATTCACCAGGTTCACCATCTTAGACCAGTGAGTGAACATGCCACTATCCACAAAAATAAGTTGTTCATCTTATTGGATCGCCATTAGCAGGTGCTAATCTTCCTTGGGGAAACATACAAATAAAACATTGATACAAAAAAAATGCAAGGTTTGCAAGATATAATAACTTAATTGCCGGATAAATAAAAAATGTTGATAAGATGATGGTGCTGGATGAAAATTGATAGGCTCACCAACGTCATTACAATGTATCCTGAGGGGATATGTGTGTGTGTGTACCTGATTTTCCACCATAGTGTGGAGATATGTCAACAGATTAATATATATGAACTTTTCTTTGGACAATGTATATGAATACAGAGCATGGGCATTTTCAATGTTTAATTTGACATGTCATAGACTATATGATTCATTGATGGAAAAGATAATCAACAGACTGATCAATAATGGAAACAGTCGTTGGATGAGGCCCTCCTCTGCACTAAATCGTATGGCATCCATCCAATACTGTTAAAAAAAAAAAAAAATCCAAAGTCAAAATCATGGGAGCTCTAGTGGAAAACTCAAAGAATCATCAAAGTCATCAGGCTTTGTCCTCTGAGGACCATGTCTGGACAAAACGGGTGCAAACAATCCACTATTGAGATATTTCAGCTGGGTGGCGGACAGACAAATCACTTGTCGACTTTGATGCAGCTTCTTCTCTGATTTACTTCACTTTAATCATTCCCCACACACACAGAAGCCTCAGAGGAACGTAACATCTGAGAGCTGTCACTACAACTTCACACAGAGGCAGATTAATGGTGTTATGATGAGTCAATAATTTAATATAAATGTAAAGAGTTAAAAAAAGGCTCTTTGTGATAAAACAATCTTTAATCGATAGTTTGATCGCGGTGTTCATTTAAGTAGTGCATTAGAACAAGCACCTTATAAACTATGTGTGTACTTTGAAAGGCCATTTTCTTTTGAGCTTAAACCAAGAAAATACTGTGGGGCCTTTTGTATTTGCGTTGCAAAGTGAAGCTTTCAGTCAACAAACATGGCTTTTTCTAAATCCCTTGAGGGACTGTGGGGAAGAACTGTGCAAACAGGCTCTACATAATGCTGTCGTTAACAGACTGCTTTAATACTGGGTGACTTAGAGCATCTGCCCATATGCAAGCTGACCTTTGAACTCCATTATCACTTAATTCTGCCGCTTGTCAGGCCACAAATTGTTTGAGAATGAGCTTTTTTTCTAACTCATTGTGAGCCTGAGCCGTGTGAACATTAATGACATCGATACACAAAGGAAAAACAGAAGAAGTGATGCCATTTGCCAAGTACTAAAGCGATGTGGGCAGACCGTTGTTTCAGCTTCATCTGCTCCATTTGTCATCTTCCCTTTGCTGTGCTGACTGCCATTCTCCTAGATCTCACACTCACTGCCTGTTGGTGTTTCAATGTAGTTTTTAAGCATTCGCAGTTATCTTAATTCTGCTGATGACACGGTTAAAAGGTATAGACTTTACTTTATGGATCTCCAAAAGCAGTAAGGCACAAAAAAGCCAGAGAAAGTTAAGATAAGAATGCAAAAACGTTATAGCATGAGGTCCAACGCAATGATCCACTGAAGTATTGGATCACATCCCCCAGGGCATCTCCCCACACAACATAAAGTATTTGCTACATAGAAACAGGGGACTTTACTGGATAACGTCATAATGTTTGATCACACAACCATATATTTTATAATGCAGTTATTTATCTTTTATACTGGTGCTTTAACCAGTAGAGTGTCATGCCCATCAAAGCTGTAGAATTGCTACAGAGGTCAGTTGCAGAACATTGTCTATAGGGAAATTAATGTGGATTATCCCTTTTGGAAACAGGGGCCACAAGGCAATAATGCGAGTCAGCAAAAAAAAAACTAACCATTTGTAAACTTTTCAATGTGTTCACTAAATACCTTGAACTTAGTGTTGTCTGTTCTTCATATTTTCTCATAACTTAGTAATCAGTCTGGCAGTAGCTACTGAATGTTCAGGTGGTGTAAAGGTTTCTGATACTCAAACTTGATCCAAACCTGAGCTCGAACTGTATGCAACAAATGCCGGTGCTTTCAACAGACGAGTCACCTCCTCAAAATGCATGGTCTTTCTCAAATCATGAGACTTTTTTTCCCCTCAGTAATCCCTGAGTTGTTCCACTGCAGCTATGCCCCCCCCTGCACACCGTCCATGCCGATCGGCAGGCCCCTAGGAATAATCCGCATGGGCATAGGTTAAGGGGTCAGCCGCGGGGTCCTGATCCTGAGGAACCTCCCGGCTGGGATCGCTTCACATCCCTCCCTTCCATTTCACAACACTTAGCTCCATAGTGCCTCTCATTACTCTCTCAGAACAAAACCCTTTACTCCCCCCCCTCTTTCCAGACCCCCTGGTATCTGGGTTAAATGGAAAAAAGAAAGCCTGGAGGGGGCTTGAGGACTTTCTGAGGCCTCAGCTCTGCTCTGTAGGCCAGGAATAGAGACATTCCCTGGGCCGGGAGGCTGACCCGAAGCCTGGGGCTCAGGACCTGTGTGAACCTGGTTTAATTATATTAGCTGTAGTATTTAGACCCCTTGGCCTTGGCTTTCACAAGTCCTTTAAATGAGGAGGGTTTTCACCACCACCTGATTTGTTTTGGTGTGCTACACTAAGCTTCATCATCATAGCTATTTGTCTAACAAGGTCATGTCACATTAAGTAGTGATGTGCATAGGCCCCTCCCCTTTTTCATTTTTCCATCACAGCTTCTTTTTGTAGTAAGCCATTCCTGAGTGACAGTCCTGGTCTGCCCATATTTCATTCAGACAGGCTGGTTGGTCAGGATCAATAAACACACGCGCGATACAACACATTTATTTGTTCATAGATTTGTCTCGTGATGGTGCAGCTAAATTCTCGTGTCAGTGGATTTCTCTCACATATAGTGCAGGTTGGGGAGCTGGCTGCTGGCTACAATCCCAGTTGGACATGGTTAAAAAAAAAAATTAATGAATAATTAACAGTCACTTGAAAGCATGAACGTGTAGTGCCTACCCATGTAGTGCTTCTCCGCACAGTGCATTATCATATCCCAAAGGACTAGAGAGATGAAATTAGCGTCGTGTTCCACCTAATTGCTCAGCTCTGGCAAATTAACGTGCCCTTTTTCAACCTTGTGTTTGTGAAATGCTATTCATGCTGTTTGTTTCATGTTTAAATCAACATATTTACACATGAAAAGATTAACCACCTCTGTTAATTACACTAATTTTCCATTCTGTGTTGGCTTGCTCCACGTACACAGGCCTAATTTTTATTGACAGACATGAATCAGTAGAGTACATTGTGTGGGAGAGATATATGTTTAACAGGCTCAAAGCAACACTAGCTTCTTATTTGCCTGGATGCTAGCATTTTTGCTAATGTTAATTGCTAGAGTAATTAATGGAGATGTATATCCTATTGAAAGCTGCACTCCCAAAGCAATTGTACTCACATTTCTTTCTTTATGAAACTCCTTTGCACAGCACTGTAGCATCACTAAATACTAGGCTTTTAGCAGCGCTACTGGGATGAATTTAATGCTCCATTGACATTAAAACATTAAAAAGTTGTGTTGGCTAAATGTCGTTTCCAAGTCTTTGAGACGGCTGTCTCTAAATCAAACACTTGACTGTGGAAAAGCAAGCTGGAGTCAAAATAAAGTGGATAGAAGTCATTGATTCTTTTCCATCTGTGTGTTGAGTGGAGGTAAAGATTAGCCTTTCCATTTCCCTGACTGATGTGGAAGTTGGAAATGTGCCCGTAAGTACATCCATCACCTCTCTTTTCTCTGTTGTTTTTGGATCCACATGACTTAGAGTTTGCCAATTTGACTTTTACATTCCCAATCTACTTTAACGCCTTTACTTTTGTACTGTATTATGACAACAGTGTTCATTACGGCACCGAACTTTGACTTTGTTGTAATTCTTTGATGAAAATATATTAAAAAAACATTTTATACACTTCATTTGTGTGATGTTTTTTTAAAGTCTGCTTTCCATGTGGGAAATTTGAGACATTTTTTTAAATTCTGCAGCTACAGTCCTTCTCTTTAATGTGTACAATTACAATGGTTACAGGTGTTATTGGTCTATCGCAAGGTTTGTGGAAAAGGCATAGTTAGCCTGCCTAAACCTGACTGTAATAAATGTCACACATTCACTTGGCTGCATACATACAATCACAAGTTGGGTTTAGGCATTAAAACCACTTAGTTAAGTTAAGGAAGAAAACATCAACTTCAAGCCAAGACCACTTAGAAAGGTTCAGCAAAACCTTCAAGAAAACGTCACTTTACAACATCACATTTCGTGTCCACCATGAAAAAGTATCCTCATTGACTTTCCGTTGGCATTATTTTTGTGCCGAGAAACATAAAAAAAACAGCCGATTCGTGTCCATGTGCACCAAAATAATAAATTGCATGTTACGCTTTCACGATCTGCCATGATACTAGGCTGCATATTCAGGTCCAGGTCCAATTACATTTTCTCTCTGAATGAGGGAAGGTGTCAAAATGTAAATAGCTGGGAAGCAAATCAAAGCTGCTCAGGTTAAACAGACCTATCGAAGACTATCAAAGCATCCACCTCTGTCCAAGGTAAATCTAAACAGAGATCACATTTTTATATAACATACACACCAAATTATTTGTAGAAATCAAGTTCTCCTGCACATAAGTATCTTATTTAGCCCATGTCATGCCTTGTTTATGTGATCAATTCCCCCTTACCTTATATGCTGCCTTGCATTTCAGCTGTCATTCACCTTTACAGTCAGTAACACTGGAAGAGATCCATCAGAAATGAGCCAGAAGGGGAGAATCTGTGTGCCATAGAGAGACATGCATCGAGGCCGAGAGCTATCTTGTGTAAGAGAGGAAGGGAGTATTACCAAATACACACAGCTTTGAGAGGATGAAGTGCTTTTTTTCCTAATTCAATTCTTCTTCAGCAGGATATGTGTTCTTCTTGGAGAGCTCATGATTTATTCACTACGCCCTGTGACTCCCCGACCATCTACAGGGAGCGACCACAAACCCAGAAATGGAAACACACACTTGACCACAATAGACTGTCTCTCTATATATCTCTAAACTTACATCTAACACATGTTGTGGTGTGTAAAAAAAAAAAAAAAAAAACTGTCAGTTTTCACTTGACAACAAAAGTCAGTCTCACTGTCAGTTTTCACTTGTTACACGATTACTGTCTTTTCAAAATAAACGTCCATGTTCACAGATGTACAGTTTCTGCTCTTTATATGGTTGCAGTCTCTTTTCAAAGTCAACTTCCAAAATAGGTTTACTTAGATTTTAAGGTTTACTTACACAACAAAACTACTTAGGTTAAATCAAACCCACACATGACTTTCACCCAGGAGGCCACTGTTTGTGTCCAATGTGAAACCAAAAAGTAAACGTTGAAATACACCTGTTTCCTACTTTGTCAGCCAATGAAAAAAAAGTGCAGTTGATACTTTGTTACAATTGTTACATTACATTTTAACCCCCATTTGCCTCAACCTACCAACCAATTGTTTCACAACATTAACCCCATGTCATTGCATGTTTCTGCATTTACTATACAAGGCTGATGTGAAGTATTTATGAAACTCTTTTTAAATTCAGAAAGATTAACATGCGTATTCCTTGGTTTGCAGAAGCATACAATGCCACATTATTTGTCATGGTGCTGAGGCTGCCAGGAGCCCTGTGAATGGAGGTTAAAACATTTTTTATAATAAATATTCACCCAACCTTCTGCCTCCTCCAGCAACTCTTATCTGCAGCAAGAGAGGGTGTCATTGATTGAAATACATGGTGTCACTCACTTTTTCTTTTCCTATCAACTCTCTTTCTCACCTTCTCTGATATCTGTGATAAATACGAGTATAAATAGATGTGACGACTGTGTGCGAAAACGATAGGTGGTGAAAGAAAAGAGACAGAAGTGTGCGCTACTGTGTGTGTATTCTTAGTTAGAGGGAAGTTCAAGAACTCCTCATTTAGCCTTTGTATTGTTGATCTAATGCAGTTTCCTAACCTGTTTCGCCTACTGTATGTGTTATCCTTCATCTTGCCAACCACAAGCAATAGATTTAAGCTACCAAGATGGACCCTGTATAGTGCTCAACATATTACAAAAAGTAACATTACATTTGTCAATATATTATTATTATTTTTACCAAAGTCAAGCTCAAATCCAGATACATGGTTTTTCACCAGCAAATGTTCTGGAAATGTATGTGTTTTGTCTGTCATTGATTAGAATGCTCAGCCGTTGAGGTCACATTCCTAGCTATTCTCCTCAGCAAACTCTTCCATCTATAATCACAATGTTAACATCAGAGTTGTCTTTCTCTCACAGCCCTGAGAGGTGGAAAGGTCCGGATGTGGGCTGCTGTACAGCTCACAGTTGGATCTGTGAGCCACATTAATGGCTGTCCTTGACCCGCCCAGTTGAAAAAACATTAATATGACACGGTATGAAGATACAAGGTTTTCAACCGACAGTGACCATATGAACTCCCACTATGTACCATTTTACATATAGGCATACACATTTCTGTTATGGTTGTACATCACGCAGCAGCATCTGTGTCCAACCTGCAGCAAACATTGCTATTTTAATCCCAGTGAATGAAGCATGAAGGACTTCTCCATGTTCCCCCTAGTGGCTTTCCCCTTCTTTGTCCCTCTCTCTTCTTATATATCGCTCTTTTCCTTCATATTCACCCTAATGTCTCTCTCCCTGCATGTGTCACACTCTCTCTCATTCATGCATTCTTTCTCCTTTATTCTCCCTCTCCTTCACATAGATTACTGTGTGGCTGCATGGGGGTCTGGAGCACTGCCTACTCCAGCCAGCTTAGGTGAATCAGTTGCCATGGCAATCAACACCTAAATAACTAACAATGGCATGTTAATTATGGTTATTACTGTATGAAGACTGTTCCAAGTAAATGAGCGATGTTGCTTTTCTTTGGAGGGATTAAAGAAAGAAAATGTCGGAGGTGAAGCAGTTTGGACAACATAATTCATAACAGAGCGGTGATTGCAGAAGTGTTGGAACCTGCAAGGTCCCCCTGACTGCTGTAGATGGAGGGTCCACAAACAAGCTAGCTGCCCTTGGCTCTGAGTGGGAGACAGGAAAATATGGCGTTAGCTGTGCAGAAACATTTCTCTATAGCTTAAGCGCCAGTGTAAAATTTGATAAAAGCAAGTACTGCAATAGTCAAAAACTTAAATCAAATAGACATATTTTAATATTATTAACATAAATAATATTCATTCTAAAATGTACGTCTTATAATTAACAATATAAAACAACAATTTATTTGAATTAAAGTAAAAGGTGTTTTAGCTTCTTTTAACTAATTATGGTTTGTTTTTCTGACTGGAAACCCAATTCACAAACTTCTTCAAACTAATTTCTAGCTGCAGCAAGCAGCCATTTACAGTATAAAAAATTAAATGCACTTTAAACTCGCTACCAAGCACCAAATGCCCAAATTAGCAATTTGCTAGTGAAATTAGCAGAACATCATCTAATGTTAAATACAACATTGTTGGGCGAATTATGTCTTGGTTCTGTCCAGTTTGAATTAAGTGTTTAACGATGAGTAAACAAGGCATTTAAGCCTGTGTTAGTTTGGTGTAAAAGAGAAACTTGAACGTATGTTTTCCAGTTAATGTGTAAGAAAAATAATTCGGCCCATGGATTTTGTTAAATTTTTGTCCTAATTTGTTATGGTTTTTTTTTGTGTTTATTACTAATGGCATATGACATAATACATTCATCAACATCTGAAAAGGAAGCATGGGGATGGAATAAGCGCAGCAGACTTTAAAACGATCACCGCCTGCGGCCGATCAACCAGCCGCTTCTTGCTGTCTGATGTTCAGTTGCAGGAAAATAAGATGGATGACAGCAGCGGGAGCTTGATGACTGTTGGCCCCCCCATCTTTACAGAGACTCCACTGCCACTCCATTGTGGCATCCGGATCAAGCTGCACTTTACGGCTGAACCACAGGACAGACAGCAGGACTCCAGTGAGACAAGAGGAGGTGGACTGTGTTTACATCATGATGCTTGGTGCTTAAACACAGTCAAGGTTGATGGACAAATGTATTTACTAATTTTTAATTTTTAATGAAGAGATCTCGGCCATATTATCTGCCCAGAGAACTGTTTTTGTTGCTGCTGTTTACATTCCTTATGATGCGATTTTTTAAAATGTACTACAGGGATGTAAAACTCTTTTATTTTACTTTGTTTGTCATGTGTGTTTGTTGTGTTACAAATGGGCTACAACTGAATTTAGTTGTGCATACCTGTGTTGCATAATGACAATAAAATATCTTTAAATCCTGAATCTTTTAATATTCACATGAGTTCATCTTGTCAGGTGCATGACATACTGTGAAACACATTATAAATCTTATTTGATATTCATTACGGTACAAATGTTATCAAGAAAGTTTGATTAATAGGTGGACAGCACAGTTACAAAATGTCATATTATTCTTGAGCATGCTTTTTTTTTCTGCCTCCCAGGTACTAATGGACCTCACAGGTCTGCTAATGTGGCCTAGTATAGCTGCTTCCTGTGTGCTGTGGGGCTGGCACACGTCAGTATACGTCCTCAACTGAAATGCCTGCTCTTAAGTCTTTTCAAAAGGCTTTCATAACATCCATGTTTACCACAGTGGATGGCCTACGCTGACAGGGAAACAGAGGGAAGCAGAGAGAGACGGGGAAGAGAGAAATAACAGGAGGTGGATCAACAAAACGAAGCTCTGCCATTTCCAAACCGTCTGTTCCTCTCACATCTAGCCATTACCAGAGTTAGCATCAACTTGTCGGCTTTCTGCCTAATTAGATCCAATGGTGACTGTGTGTGCGTGTGTTTGCATGTGTGTTATTGCTGTTGCCATGGCAATAGTCTTCCTCTTTTACCCCACTAGAACACTAGCAATTTGCCACTTTCATTGCCCATATTAGATGGGCTAATGTGCTACTTACTATAGCTTCTGGTGCTAACTTCTTGTCAGGCTGGATTTGCTCATCAGGACCTACAACTTTCAAGGTGCTGTATAAAAACTGGGCCAAAATCTGAGGAACAATGCGCTGTGGAAACACATTTAAAGTGGTTTCACGATGAGAGGAAGTTTGTGCCATGTTTAATCAGAGTTATATTTACGCAAAGTTCAAAACATATTTTCTGTAGTCGATAGAGGATGAGATGCAAATGTCAGGTCACAGAGTGAGGCGAAGAAGTACAAGGGTCAAAGAGTGGAGTTGGTGTCTTTTCTCCCTTTTCTACTTCTTTCAGTGGGAAATGAGAGCGCTGTGTATCTCGGGGAAGTGCAGCAGCCTGGGAGGGAGGGGCCTCACGGGAAGGTTTTAAGCTGCTGTCAATCAAAGTCACATTCTGCTATTTAGATTCCAATTACACCTGTCAGCTCAGTCTGAGTCCTCATCTGTCTCTCTGTCCTCCATCTCTGTCTGTCTGCCTCTTTAAACCCTCGCACACTCTACTTCTCTGTGTCCAACAAGACCATGCGCTCATTCTTTTTCCTTTCTTTATTCATCTGCAACCTCCCTCTGTGTCAGTCAGTATTACCATCTCCTGGATCCTCTGCCTCAACTGCGCTCTGTATTCACTGCTGCTTTAATCCTCTCCGTTTTATATTAGCTTACACGGTGAGGAGGCACAAGTTTTGTTCCAGACAGATTTCAAACACGGTAAAGGAAAACAGCAGAGTGACTGGTGTTGCGTGCTGGTTACCATGCTGGAACAAGGACTTCACTAACAAAAGGATGCATAGATGCATAGACATCTGGCTGAAGGATGGAAGAACTCATTATAATAATAATAATAATTAAGCCTTTATTAATCCCACAATGGGGAAATTACAATTCTCTGCATTTAACCTATCCCGGAGGAGCAGTGGGCTGCTAAGAGGCGCCCGGGGAGCAACTGGGGGTTAGGTGTCTCGCTCAAGGACACCTCGGCATGTTGAGGGGTTCAAACCACCGACCTTGTGGTTACGGGACGAGTGCTCTACCTTGTGTGCCACAGCCGCCCCGTTAGAGTTCTGATGCCCAATTTGAATATGAGTGAGCTAGCCAAGACCAGAGGGGAACAGACAATCATTCATTTAAACCTGTATACATTATGATTTAATTTGATATCAGGTTTTCATGTTGCATAATCCTAAGTATATTTATGGACGCAGTCTTTATTGTGCATGCAGCCCTGACCTGAAAACTAAAGTCTGCCACTAACGAATGTCATATTGAACCTTTATCAAATTGTCTTTTGATATTTACAGCGCTACATATCAAGGGCTAGAAATGTGAAATACTACTATATGTCTCAGGCTTTTATTGTGGAAGCCTCTGCCTTTCTCAAGGTTGAGAGGATATATAAAGTTTGCCGTCTTTGGTTCGGACTACGGTGCCTCTGTGTTGTTGTTTAATAAATAACGCCTTGTTTTTCTCATCCTGGCTGTCCTGCAGCACCTCTTCTTAGCCTCTCTCTAAAACGCTATAAGCTAAGAATTACACTCAAGTTGCCTGTAAGTTAGCTACTAACACATGTTCCCCTGTTAAAACCAAATGTGTTTTATTAGTGACTTTGGTAATTCAATTCAATTCAATTCAGTTTATTTTGTATAGCCCAGAATCACAAATTACAAATTTGCCTCAGAGGGCTTTACAATCTGTGCACATGCGACATCCTCTGTCCTTCCCTCACATCGGCACAGGAAAAACTCCCCTAAAAAACCCCTTTAACAGGGAGAAAAAAGGAAGAACCCTATGGGAGAACGACAGAGGAGGGATCCTTCTCCCAGGATGGACAGAATGCAATAGATGTCATGTGTACAGAATGAACAGCATAACAGAGATACAACACATTCAATGTATATGACATAAATGATTCATATAATAAGACTACTTATAATAACAGCAGCAATTATTACAGTAGTAATGTTATGTAGAGTACAGATTTGTGTTGTATACATTGACAACACTAGTACTATACGGTCACAACACTAGTATTATAAAATGTCATCTTAACTGTAATATTTCTGCAAAACTGTAGCTGCATTTAACAAAATATTATGTTTGTAAACAACAATATGATCACACCATTTTCTTTGTAGTAAAATGTTTGCTTCCTGGATTAATATTCGTCCTATGCATTGATGTTGCTTCCTGAGTCATTATTTGCTTCATTATAACACAGTATTTCTTGTAAATCAGTGTCTTATTTTCCTCATCCTCTCTCATCAGGTTTTGAAACAAATGAACCAGGTTCCAGTCCCTCCTGCATGCATGGTTCACCATCCTGACCTTGATCCAAACTGTTTGAATCCATTCACCCTTCAGAACAACCACAACATATTCAGAGCTGACTGTGGACAATTGAGGTGTAGTATATAAGAGGAGTAAGTTGTTATTAGATATAAGTGTTTAATTATAACCCAAGATCATGGGAACTAATGAAGAAAGGAGAATTATTTAATTCTCCTCCAATACTTTTTATGAAAGGAGACCAGTGCACAATAACATTAGCTAGCAGCTTAGTCGAGGCCTAGAGCTGAGCACTGTGTGCAACAGATAGCTCTGCAATTGAACCCCGGCCAATAACGTTAGCTTTACTGGTTGTTTTAAACATTACACATCAACAATTAATAAATCTGATGTTTAGTCGACCCATTGTCCGCAGTAATATGAAAGAAGACCAGTGGCTCAGAGCAGGCAGAAACACAGCGGGGCAACAGTCATCGAAATAGAAAAGAATTAGCCAAACCAAAGTGGATAGCCATCGCAACACTACAGCTTGTATCACAAACCCACCTCCTCACTTCAACTCTATTCAAGATCAAAATATTTAATGTTCAAATGTTCAATCGGCATATTCTACACAGTGTTAGGTGACAGTGGGGCTAAAGCTGACTAGCAGAGCCATTAGAACACAATAACATTAGCAAGCAACTTAGCCGCGGCTAACAGCTGAGAACTGCACTTGAACCCGGCTAGTTACGTTAGCTACCTTGGTTGTTTTTAACATTTCATATCCACTAATAATAAATCATACTTACAGGTTACAGGGACTATTACTTAAGGTGAGGCATGAACCTAGAGTAGTTAGGCTCAGGACTAATCGTTGGTCAGGGCATAGGACACGAACAAATGAGGGTACCATTGCCTGAGCGAGCATGGACGGCGTCTTGCCAAGAAAAGCAATGGGATTCATAATAGCGCCTGATGCATTCATTCAACATTTCATATCTCCTGCTTATTCCGGTTGTGAACATGAATTAGATTGCTCCTCAAAACTGCAAATCTTATTATGTAAACTCGATGGAAACCAAAGTCAGTCACAGAGGGTCTGTGCTTGGACCAATTTTATTCACCTAATATATGCTTCCTTTAGGGAATATTATTAGAAAACACTCCATAAACTTTCATTGTTATGCAGATGATACCTAGTTATATCTATCGATCAAGCCAGATGAAACCAACCAGTTTGTCAAACTCCAAGCAGCCTTAAGTACATAAAAACCTGGATGACCTGCAACTTCCTGATGTTAAACGCAGACAAAACTGAAGATATTCTACTACCAAATCAATTATCTGACGATATAGTTTCTCTAGATGGCATTGCCCAGGCATCCAGCACTGCCGTAATGAACCTCGGAGTTATCTTTGATCAGGATCTGTCCTTTAACTTTCTGATAAAACAAATTTCAAGGACATCCTTTTTTCACCACGTAACCTTTCGAAAATCAGGCAAATCCTGTCTCAAAGCGATGCAGAAAAACTAGTTCATGCATTTGCTACCTCTAGACTAGATTACTGCAATTCGTTATTATCAGGCTGCTCCAATAAGTCTGTTAAATCTCTCCAGTTGATCCAGAATGCTGCCACACGTTTTCTAACAAAATATTGTTAAATATTACTCCGGTATTGGCTTCTCTGCAATGGCTCCCTGTTAAATCAAGAATAGAATTTAAAATCCTTCTCCTCACCTACAAAGCTCTAATTGTCCAGGCACCTTCTTATATAAAGGAACTTATAGTTCCATATTTCCCAACTAGAACACTGCACTCCCTGAATGCAGGGTTACTTGTGGTTCCTAGAGTATATAAAAGTTGGATGGGAGCCAGAGCCTTCAGTTATCAGGCTCCTCTTCTGTGGAACCAGCTTCCAGTTTCAGTCCGGGGGGCAGACACACTCACCACTTCTAAGACTTTCCTTAATGATAGCTGTTATAGTTAGGGCTGGCTCAGGTTGCCCTGGTCCAGCCCCTAGATTTATGCTACCTATGTGTACAAATATGTAATTTGTGATTTTTTTATACAAACTAAATGTAATTGAGTTGTATTGAACTTCATCAGTGGCTCCACTTTTCAGAACCAGAAATTTGCCGCTCAATAAGCAATTTCAAAGGATTCAGATTCAATCTTGGCTGGGATAATATTCCAGCACAGATGTACAAACAATTACAAAGCGTCTGTAAGAGGTTGAGATCGCTCACAGCAGTGGCTGTTGCATAAGACTTTAGCTGATCAGCAATGGCAGATCCAGGGTCAGTTTGACCTTATACATAAGTGGAATAGTATACATGTTGAATAACAATATCATGTTTCCAAATAAGCTCCATACCATTGAACTATTGAACACTAGCAGGAGGTCAAAGGGTTCTTGCATTTCTATTCTGCCTGTAAATGCTGACCTGAATTTTTATTGGACTTTTTTTTACCACAGCACGCAAAACTCTGGGTGTAATTTTGTGCATTAGCCATTGTAGCTGCTTACTACGGTGTAATTTAGCTCCTCATTTAAGAATAATTCACAGTAAGCTAATACCCCAGTGTATTCCCCACTCCCATGTAGGAGTATTAAACAGAAATGTATAATCTACTGTTAACAAATATAGCTGTTAAAACAAAGTAACATTCCTTGAATATGTAGTATTTACAGCAGGAAGTAGTACCAGAGATTAGGTACTTTATGAATGGATACATGCCCAGGATGGATAGATGGATGGACGGATGGGAGGCCTGAGGTTGCAGTGTGGGTGGCTGGGTGGATCTAGATGTAAGGACAGATTGAAGCTAAAGAGGTTGCTCTGGGGGGAAAGAAGTATTTATCAGCACTGGTGACAGCTTCTGGGTGACTATACCCTGCCCCCCTACCCTCTCCACAGAACTTTGGGGTTAAGAAAATTGAGGGGTGGGTGTCTGTTACAATAACTGAGGTGCTATGTGGGGGATGAGGAATCTCCCCCAGGGATTAAGGAGGTCCACAGTGGCCATTAATATCACTTTTTTTTCCCTTTCAGTTGATCAGCCCTCTGAGGTCAGAGCATTACGTGTGCGAAACATGCCATAAGCATGCCATAAACAAGCCATATGGCACCAGACCGCCTGGCTGTCCCGACTAGAGGATCCTGTAGAAACGGCACCAGCGAGGTCGACGAAGGGTGAGACGCTTTTGGAGCGTCCTGCCTGCACATATATGCAGAAATAGTGCTGCAAATGAGGATGAAAGTGGCCGCCGAGGTCCTGATGTGTGTGAACGCAGTTGGGTGCAAACGCAGCCCCATCTGTGGCTAATAACATTCAACACGTTGGTGGCCTCTCCACCGCAGCTTCTGCCACTCCATAAATCACACACATCTGGTCCACTGATCCCCCACTGCTGGATGCTGGTGGCAGGGAAACACACACACACAATGTATATGTATACACCCTGAAGTCACACACATGCTCATTCATCACTGCTTAGGTCGACTTGTATCTGTGTGTTTTGTGTGTAGATGTGTAGCCTGGATGCTAAGATACTAAAGATGTTAACTACTAACACATTATTGAGATATTAACAGATAATGCTCTCTGATGCTTTTATAACATCAGGTCTTAACTTGTATTCATCGATAGAGAACTGCGGGTTAAACAGAACAATGAGGTTGCAGGTAGTTAAGTTGTTCAGTGCACGATAAAGCTTCACTGACATTGGACATGCTTTTATTTTAAGCTGCAACCAGCGGCTGTGTAGCTCACTCTGTCAGTTGGTGAGTCTACATAAAGGTCAGCCCAATTTTGCCACAAGAGGTTGTGTGTGTGAAGGTGTTTGTGTTTGTCTTCATGAAAAAAAAAAGGTTGTGTGGCAATTTTGAAGCCTTGCCGTTTTAAAATTGATTATGATTATGGATGAGAAAACAATGTCAGTGACCGTCTTAAAACAGTGCATGTATAATGGTAGAGACAGCTTTTCACTTTATTTTCACCTTTATAATAAATATAATATTTGAATCATAAGATATTGTTTAATGAGCTATATAATGGCACATTAAGGCACCATGTTTAAAGTAGCCAATTTTTCTGATTCATCACAATAGCTTTGTCATTTTTAATCATTTTTAAATTTGTATCTGGGCTTCTCCCATTATATATATAACGTCTATGTTTTCTTTTTATTTATAGAAAAATCATGCAATATGATCTAATAAGCTACTCTGGCTACCCCAGTTGAAACTCCATGTTCTATCCCACTATTTAGAGGAATTTAAATTAGTTTTTGTTTTGGAAGTGGGTTCATTTACAGTTGATTCTTTGTTATTTAATACGGCAGTAGAAATGATTCTAACAAAGAAAAAGTTTAGATGTAGACGCCACCCACTTCCTATGTAAATCTAAGTACAGATATTTTTGCAATATGCACAGATACATATATTAAAAAGCTTTAACCTTAGATATTACATATTTTACATGCATTGTAATCTTTATATGTGTATTTGGTCTTTATATCTAAATTCACTCTCTCATATTGTGTGCAGCAGTCCCATTAGATTCCCTGGGACTGTGCTACTTTAATATTAACACAATTTGATGTATGATCCAGGCCGCTAACTCCCACACACACATACTATTCTGCAGCCAAACTGGCACATTTACTTGGCTGTTAAACTTGGTGATTTCTTCATTCCCTCTCTTTGTGACTCATGCTATGTGAGTAGAAAGCTAAGTAAGTGAAAGTGATGGATTGTGGGTAGAGCCTGCTCACAGTAGGGGCACGCAAAGGAAAAAGAAACTGTAACAAGATTCACTCCTTTAACTTGCTGTTTACGTGACATCAATCCTATTATTCAGGCGTGCTGTGTGTGTGTGTGCTGAACTGAACCATGAAGCCACTGAGCACATTTCTGTAGTTGTGAACACGTGTTCAGCTCTACATGTCATCACAGACTTCATTAGTAAATGAAGCTGCTGTGTCACTCTCGTCTCATGCAAGCCAAAAAATGTGTTCTGATGCTGGATGTCCGCAGGTGATTTAAGGCAAACTGTGTGACAAGCAAATTGGAAAGCACTTCCTTTTCCTTATATTTCAGTTAGCCAGGCCATTAGTGGCCCGGGCATGAAAAACCCAGTTTTCATGACGGGAGCAATTTGGCCATTGCTGTGGCCGGCTCATTAGAAACAATATTCCCTGCTTCATCTCACACCCTCCAGGTTCTGCTCTGTAATAGACATTTATTCATAATTTCCCCCCAAATTAGCTCCTTCGATCAATAGTACGTCTTTATTTCTGATCACACTGCTGCTCCTCTCATATTCACGTCCAAAGCATTGTTTTTCATTAATATGCTTTTAATTTGAACGCCAATAGAAATGAGAAAGCAGTCCGTCTGGAATCCTCGTTTGTGGATGGCTTAATCGATAGCAGAGCTGCTCTGCCCGCAGAGACAATAGACACATTATTTGGAGCACTCTGTCATAACCCGCGATCTCCCCCCATGATGAACACAATAATCACCGCCATGTGACAGCTAAGTGGGGCATTCCTGCCCCCCTGACAGCAGCCCACCTGCCTTGATTGATGATTTTGTTTTTAAAAAGTGAAACTAGTTGAAGGTTTTTACAGAGGGGTGTGTGTGTGTGTGTGTGTGTGTCAGGGGGGCTACTCTCTCCCTAAAAAGTCACATTCCACTGGGAATAAAGGACGACATTGTGGAGACTAATCCACTTGAGTAGAAGTACTGCTATTCTGTGCAGAGTTTGTGTGTGGGAGAGGACATGAAGTCTCTTCTTGGTGTGTCTGTGGGTGCTGGTGTATTTATTTGTGGGTTCACATACATTGTAGAAGCCTATCTGAGTGGAAGAGTTTGATTCTCATAATGTTTGTGTGCAAGGATACCCTGTAGAGAACACAATCTAGATACATTCAGTGTTTCTTTCCAGAACATGCGTTTCCTTCCTCATAAAACACTTGCAAAGTATTTAAAGAAAAAAAAAAAGAAAAATTGAAACCTGCATCCATGTTTACCTCTGCTCGCAGTCTTCTTCCCTGCCTTTTGCTGGCACAGCGCGATGTATCCTTAATCTATCTATATGCCAGGTACAAATCAATGAGCATGTGTGTCTTAATGTGCAGCCCTGTCTCCTAAAAATCACATTACTATACAGCTAAACTGCATCCTTGATTACATTTCAAGGGAAACATATATTGTATTGGCCTGTCATGAGCTATTGCTTTTATTAAACGGTTTTAAAGTATGGCAGTATGAGAGTTATAGCCACATTCCAATCTAAATAGTTTTATTTTTGGTAATAAATAATAATGTTCACAATAAAATAGTACCTCCTGGGCTGGCTGCCTGCACATACCTAAACGGTTGCAATGGAAAGGCAGTTGCTATGGAACATACACATGGAGTTAGTATATTTCTTTTTTCAACACAGGCTAGCACTATATTGATTTCATTATTTGGCCTTTTATTATTTGAGTGTTGCCATCTGGGGCGGTTCACAGCCGAGTGTGAAGCGGTCGGGATGAGAGTCAGTACCTCCAAGTCTGAGGCCATGGTTCTCTTCCGGAAAACGGTGGATTGCACCCTCTGGGTTGGGAGTGAGTCACTGCCCCAAGCGAGGGAGTTCAAGTATCTCGGGATCTTATTCACGAGTGAGGGTAAAATGGAGCGGGAGATGGACAGGCGGTTCGGTGCAGCGTCAGCAGTGATGCGGGCGTTGTACCGGACCGTTTTGGTGAAGAAGGAGCTGAGCCGAAAGGCAAAGCTCTCGATTTACCAGTCCATCTACGTTCCAACCCTCACCTATGGTCATGAGCTTTGGGTAGTGACCGAAAGAATGAGATCGCGAATACAAGCGGCCGAAATGAGCTTCCTTCGTAGGGTGGCTGGGCTCAGCCTTAGAGATAGGGTGAGGAGCTCAGACATCCGGAGGGAGCTCGGAGTAGAGCTGCTGCTCCTTCGCGTCGAAAGGGGCCAGCTGAGGTGGCTCAGGCATCTGATCAGGATGCCTCCTGGACGCCTCCCTTTAGAGGTTTTCCAGGCACGTCCAACTGGTAAGAGGCCCCGGGGTAGACCCAGAACACGCTGGAGAGATTATATATCTCGTCTGGCCTGGGAACGCCTCGGGGTTCCCCAGGAGGAGCTGGAAAGTGTTGCTGGGGAGAAGGACGTCTGGAGGACCCTCCTTAGCTTGCTGCCCCCGCGACCCGGCCCCGGATAAGCGGAAGGAAATGGATGGATGGATGGATGTTGCCATCTATTGTGCAACCACTGATAACTGTCCAGTCAGTAGGGTGACTTTGATAACTGCTTGTACTAGGCTTGCCTTTATTTGTTAGGCGGAGATGTGTTGTTTGGCGAGGGTGTTGCTCCACTTTCTCCAGTCTCTGAGTTTGGGTTGCCAATAGCTCTGGAGAGAAGTTTTGAACTTTCATCCATAGTCTCTCTCATGTCTAGACCCATCATCCATGGTGCTGAGGAGGCAGTCTATGTCTGCTGCATCCCTGCTTGCTTGCATATTCTGGGCAACACTGTCAATCTTCTTCTTTACATAACAATGCATGTCATTTATCAAGTGTTTTTTTTTTAGCAGATGACCACTGCTCAATCCACTCTCTCATCGTTAGCTTTTAATGTTTCCATTTTTGTAGAGAGTTTTAGCACCTCACTTTGCAACTTTGTATCTGGAACCTGTTCTATGTTGGTGCCCTGTGACACTGTCGCTAAGCAACCACAACAACACATTAGATACATTTTTTTCCAGATGTGGAATGATACTTAAAAGTGCAAAAGAAATTTTAAGTTTAATAGTGGTATGTGGTTTTTGTACCACGGCTGTGAACCTATCTGAAGGCTTTATTTGAGCCACTCATTTGTATAGGGGACAAATGGAAATAACATATATGGCATTTGTAAATTACACAGCTTTAGTCACAAACCACAAATCCTTGTTTCTCAGCTCACTCTTTTAAACCACTGTAAACACTAAAAGGGTTAACAACTTTAAACTGAAGCGTGGTTCAATCTCGCCTCCTGGGCTCTTTTCTCCTTTTCTGGTTAATTATGGGTCAAATCGATTACAGAGCCAGACTATTTGATAAATGTATTAATCCTGTTCCTAACATTGATGGCAAAGTCACCTCAAGGTACAGCAGAAAAACCAGGAACTAGCCACCGCTCTGGTAGAATATATTTAATAGCTTCCTCCTAACCTTGAAGGGCTTCTGCAGAGAAACAACCTGGACTAGACCAGACTCATTTTGTGTGAACCTTAATATCCAGATTATTGTGAGTCTCATCACCCCTGGGCCCCTGTGTGTCCTTGTGCATGTGCTAAAAGAGTAAAATGTCATCAAAACATAACTCCATATCACAAGTAGTTGTCAAGAACTCCACAGGATTCATTTTATGTGTTGGTTTCTTTGTGAGTGGTTACTGTGTGTGTGTGGTGTGTGTGTGTGTGTGTGTGTGTGTGTGTGTGTGTGTGTGTGTGTGTGCGTTCCTGTGGCTCTGTTTGTGTGGCCAAGACATGCTAAGAGGTCTCTAGTAGCCAGAGAGGGTGTCTCTGTTGTGTGTCAGGTTGTTTCAGGTCTGGACTCCCTCCTGCTGATGGAGAGGCTCAGATCTGCTGCAAAACCTACTGGCCGATCCTCCTTACACACACACACACACACACACACACACACACACACACACACACACACAACCAACACACACACACAGACTCCAACAGCCCTGCTGCCTCTCTCTTTCATCCTTTCTTCTCTCACACTCCCCCTCTTCCTCGCCTTTACACCGACTCCTCTCACTCTATCCTCCCCTCCACTCTAATCTCTCATTTTCTCTTCCTCACATTCCTTTTTCATTGCTCTCCTTCTTTCTGTCTCTCCCAAGTGCCGGCCTTTTTTTCCATTCACTCTGTTTGCTTCCTTTCAGCCTAATGCTTCCCTTTTTTTTTTTATTCCCTCCCCCTCTCTTCGTCGGCCCCCCCACCTCTCTCCCATCTCTTTCTCCCTCCTTATCAGAGTTGAAGATGAATGGTGAAAGGCGAGGAGGCGAGGCTGAGACTCAAACCCAATGCCTCGTGTGTGGGAACCTCATTGTGGCTGGCGACTCAGACAGAGAGGGGGAGAGAGTGAGAGAGAGAGAGAGAGAGCTAAGGTATCGCACTTCTCCCCCCGTACGGTCGATAGAGCAGACCCTCTCATCTTTCCCCCCCTTGAATGGCATCACTGTACCAGCCAGCCTGGGAGGAAAGAGGGGAGGGATGGGGATATTTTCTTGTCTCAGATATTTTCAGAAGCACATTTTATTGCTTACATGACTTACCACAACATTTCTGACATCACACGTTGCCAGTTGCCCCTGTAAAAAAAACAAGTAAAAGGATACATTTTTTTACTTTTTCATTGCTCTTCAACCTCTGATCTTGTGAATGAGAAGGGATTATTTTTTTAACCCCTGTATCACCCTTTCTTTGCAATGCCATGATAAAGGGCTCTTTCACACACAACCTGTTTGGTCCGGTAAAAAAACATTTGTGCAGTTTGTATGGTTTGTTTGTGAAGATGTAAACGCTGTCGATCAAACCCTCGACGGGACAAACAAACAAACCAAGACCCCTTGAAAAGGTGGGTCCGCTTCCAAGTGTACTCTAGTTCGGTTTGTTGGTGGTGTGAGAGAAAAAGAGCCAAGCACAGGTATAATGAAAGCAGCTTTGGGATTTTCGCATAATTTCAAGGCTAAATTAATAAATGCAGGTATATGTTCGCTCCCCGACGTTCACACCAGTCATCTAGTAGCGAGAAAATGAGTTTTGGACAGTTCTTTCTCAACATGTTAGTTGTTATTCATGACATGCCATCCATTTGCAGTCCGATACTAAATAACATGAATAAACTTATTAGAAGCATTAAAGTTAATAACTCCCTGTCAATCACCTTAATTAGATTTCGTCGGACCTGATGATGCATTATGACTATCGCCAAAACTGTCCAATCAATGATTTACCTGTCAGTCTGTAGAACTACATGTTTACTGATCTTTTAAAAGTCAGTGTGAACAGGAATGGAACCAAGAACTAAAATGTATAATTTATTTCATTGGTCCTGACCAAACGGACCCAACTACAGGTGTGAGAGCACTTTCTCAAATATACTGATCTTACTCCTGTAACTTTGTTACAATCTAGAGTCATGTTTCTGGCCGCCTGCTAAATGCTCCCTGTTCACCAGTTAGTCGCTAACTGTGTCTGTCTGCTGTCTGGTGCTGAACAGGTTGTGTACAGTGGGATGATCAAAGCTTTTTCACTAAAAACAGCTGTCTGCTGTGTCTGAAAAGGACACTATGAGAGCGGAGATAATGAACCAGTGAAGTAGTGGCAGGACAACTGAACATAAGCTGAAACTCATTATAAAGCTATTCTCACCTGTCAAATATTGACGCTCAGTCGCCCTTAGCTTCAAGCTAAGGCGCTCTATGTACCACTCTAGCCTTAGTTTTGGATATGGCAGACATATATTCATGTGTATTTTCAAAGTAAACTTCCGTCTTCATTGGAAAGTTTGGGCAACAAAATCATTTCATTAGGTTTAGTGAAAAGAGCAGTTGTGACGTTAACTTGACTGACTAACAACTCACGTCACTACAGTGTGACTAACAATGTCTGAAATGTCAGCATTTACTTCTCGGAAAGGACACAAACACTGGTCTCCTGGACGAAAGTCTTGCGTATCTTTGACCCATCCAGCTCTTTCCACCACTTTGAGCTGAATGCGTCCGTGGTTGCTAGTAGTAACTTACATAAATGGTTAATGTAGATAATAAACGGAGATAAGTATGATTTGATAATAGATTGAAGACTTTTACAAGGATACATGTATTGACAACAGCTGCAGTCACTACAAGTAACCATGACGCATTTGGTCAAACGTTAAACCGAAACAAAGGCGACATCTCTAGCTGCGAGTTATCAAATGTTTATTACCACTGGAGCATTAGTGAGGTCCAACACTGATGTCGAATAATACAGTCTGGCTTGCAGTCAGAATTCCAGTTCATCAAAAAATGTTGGATGGAGTTAAGGTCATGGCTCTGTAAAGTCCAGTCAACATCTTCAACACCAAGCTGGGAACTACTTTCAGGAGCTGGGTCAGCTCTAAACAGAAAAATGTCCTCGCCAATCTTTACTGTATACTGAAGCATTGCTATTTCCCTTCACTGAAACTACAGGGCTCAGTCCAAACCATAAAAACAGCCTAGAATAAAAGTAGACACAAGTATGTAGATAGTGGTGTTGGTTACATAGTGTAGTTGTAGCACGATGTCTTTTATTCACAGCATCTCAGAATAACTCAAACTACAATAAAGGACATTAGATCCCTTTATCTCCGCTTCTCACTGTGCACAAAGAACAGAACAAGTGCTAGACATAGGCACTGTGAGGCAATTGACTGAGACTGTTTTCTATTTGAAAGTTGGCACAGTCTGGAGAACTTAGAGGAGCTTTAGGTCATTAGGGTACCAGTCTTGACAGATGAGTGTAAAAGCTGGTTTGCGCGACCAAATAAAACAGAATACACTCAAAACAGATTCAATTGGCTGCAACTACCAACACAATCTCCGTCAGCAGGCTCAAGTAGAGATTTTGTTGTTTCAGATCTACAATAATCTGGCCTGCTTTACTGGGTGTGTAGACAGACAGGCAGACGGCTGAGCGACGGGGGGTGGTTTTCCATGTACACTCACCTGTCTACTCGTATTAAATTCCGCACCCTGTGAGTTGCGTTTGCAGCGTTTGGTTCACATGGTCAAGCTGTGCAAACTCTTTCCCCCTCCTCCTCCTCCTCCTGTACAAACCCTCTCCTCCCTACCATCAATTATTCAAGGAAAAGTCACTTAGGATTGAATAATTTATCTTCCAAGTGTCAATATTTGGTAAACAATCTCATGCAGCTTTTTACAATCCCAAGAAGTGTCACATTCTGGCTTGTTGGAGGAGTCATGTTGGCTGAGAGATGCAAAAATTGCTTAATATAGCTAACTGTACTGTAATGAAACACAACTGTTCTGTCTGCTTCTTTTTTTTTGTTTAAGCTTTCTTCAGGCAACTTCATCATTATTGCTTAATTTGTTACATTACTACATTACATTACATTACATTACAGTCATTTAGCAGACGCTTTTATCCAAAGCGACTTACAGGAAGTGTATTCAACATAGGTATTCAAGAGAACTACTAGTCACCAGAAGTCATAAGTGCATCTCCTTTCTTAAACAAGCATCTCAAAGCATAAGCCAGAGCAAAAGTATAGTGCAGAGGCAGATTACTACGAAAACAATAATTGCAACAGACTAATCCGAATATAGTAAGTGCTACAAACTACTACGAATAGGATAAGTGCAGTAAACAAATACGAATTCAATAAGTGCAGCGAACTGATACGAATACAGTAAGTGCAACAACTACATTTACTACATAGGCGTCAAATAGCGAGGTTTGGTCAGTGGTCCTTGGCTTCTGACACTGACGCCGAGGCATCTGTGGACAGTTAGAGCATGTGGCGTAGTTTGAAGTGCGTGAGAGTTGGAGTGGAACAACAAACACAGGACTTTGGTCCATGTGACCGCTGTTCATGTCAGGAGCGAAACTGAAAGTAATCGTTGACATTTCGTCCAGGCAGTCGTTAGTCACATGAGTCCTTAGTGGCATTAGTCACCTGACTCAGGTGAGTCACTAATAATATGACTCACAGTGGAAGTTTAGATGTACTGACCAAGCTGCAGTATTTGATGCATTGGGATTAGATTGTATTGACCAAAAATAAATAAAAATGAATACTTCCTTTCACTTTTTTTGTGAAAGTAAGTAATCCTTTCCCACAGTAGCTTTACACACACACACACACACACACACACACACACACACACACACACACACATTTATTTTGACAGTCTGTTAATTTAAGAAGAGACTATTTCATTCAAACATATTAATCCTTTTGCGGAGCTTCCCATAGGCTTACATTACGACAAAACAACCTGACGTCACATATTCCCCTAATCATATTAACTGCCTGCCTGCTGCCAGAGGAGCTGCTGATGGAGTTTACTCTGAGCAGCTAAAAGTCGCGAAAATGCTTTGAAAAGTCAGATTCTGTTCATGAAATATTTGGACGCCAGGCCCATTCTGCCTGTAGGGCCTGTCTGTTCCTTTTTGCAGTTACGCTAAATGAACATACTGAGCACGAGGGGTTTTAAGCGTTGATTGTGTCAACTATGCTAAAAAAAAAAAGATGGGCCAAAATACCTGTCTTATGAGCTGTTAAGAAAAAAAGAGCTTTGTGTCAGCCCAAATGGTAGGTTGGCCCACCGGCACATTGCCTTGCAGGCCAGATGGCCGGACCACCCCTTGGGTTACACAGAAGGAACGTATACCTCCGCCGTTGACATTAGTCAGAGGATAAAATGTTTCTTGACGAGCAAAGTATACATTTACTGGCAGGAGAAATGTTTTCATCTATGATAGGTGACACGAGAACATTTCATTTTAAAAAATGTAAAAATTCTGCAAAATACAAAACATTTCTATAAAAAGTATGCTTTACAATGTTGTATTACCGTATTTTCCGCACTATAGGGCGCACTGGATTATAAGGCGCACTGTCAATGAATGGTCTATTTTCGATCTTTTTTCATATATAAAGCGCACCGGACTATAAGGCGCATTAAGCGAAACAAAACAGTCAGTCAGTCAAACTTTATTAAACGTGTTCACAATAACTCTCAACATTGTTCAAACGTTAATGAGCGTATTCACAATAACTCCCAACCCTGTTCAGTTGTAACACGTAAAAAAAACAGTCTGAAACCGCTAAATCAAACGTTAGCGTATTCACAATAACTCTCAAAATTGTTCAGTTATAACACGTAAAATACAACACAATACACTCACTTTTTCAGTTCATTCCTCGTTCACAAATCCCTCAAATTCTTCATCTTCAGTGTCCGAGTTTAACAGTTGGGCGATTACGGCATCCAACCTTGAGTGTGAAGTCCGCGTCGTAAGCGTGTCTCTTGACAGGAGCCATGTTGGGTCCTTATACACACACACTGTAATATTATGGTGAAGCACAGTATGTATTACTCCGCGACGCTCCTGACTACGGTGGCCGTAATGCTGCTGCGGTGCGGCTTTGTAGTTTACCAAAGTCTACTAAAACATTTTGACAGAGCGCCGTGTACCACACAAAACCGCTTCGAGGTCAGTAAGCACAACCAGAATTAATCCATATATAAGGCGCTCCGGATTATAAGGCGCACTGTCGTTTTTTGAGAAAATTAAAGGCTTTTAAGTGCGCCTTATAGTGCGGAAAATACGGTAATTATGAAATGTTCCATGAAAAGAAAAATAGACTCTCAAAAGTAATTTACTGCTCTCTTATCTGTGGCAAAGAAAACCTTTCAGCCTGACATTTTGTCCATCAATCCATCCTTGAATGGCTGACTTCTGCTTTTGTTTGGTTCGAGTTTTGAACCTCAACCTCATTGTCCAGAAGTTATGTCATAAACATGATTATTTGGGTGGATGGAGATTAAACCCTAACCTCAGTTTAAGGCACAGGTGTTTTGACACCAAACTGAAATGGCTCCATGCTTCTTGAGAAGCAAAATGCTCGTGTCCCTGGGCAGTGCAACGTTGCGTTGCATCCCTTTCGGTGGCCTAGGGCAATGCTGGCCTTGTTGGGCCAAACAAAGCTAAAGTTAGCTGACTTTGTGTAGCCACGAGGGACTGGTGAGTAGGGCATGTGAAATCAATGATTGTTGTATTTATCCACCCACATAACAGGACATATGAACACAGGCATAATCATGGCCAGCTCTTGTTGTCTGGTTTCCTACCACTTCCTAGTTTGTGTTGTATGCTGGTACGGAGACATGTGACAGACTGTAGCCTTTTGGTTCAGACTACGGGAGACTGTTGCACCGGCGAGACAAGGGTCCCCCAAAGACTAATTAGAAGTCTCTTGTCACCCTGGATATAAAAGATTTCTTAAATTTGCGGTTCATTTTTGTAAACCCGGGCCAAACATAGAGTTTTCAGAGTTTTAAGCAAAGTGCAACTGATCTGGTTTGATGTGATATACTAGCACCTGAGTGAAGTGTATCTTCTTATGCATGTTCTTTGTCTCTACAGAGTTACTTGTGTGGTATGTGTCATCTGAAAGTGTAGATTCCCTGCATGTTTCCCATTTTATAATATCTCTTGTTATTTATTTGAGTTGTGCATAAGGATCTACACCTGTCCCGGGTTCAGCTAATGTGATGCTTGGAAACTGAACAGCCCTTTGTGCAATAAAAGATAACCTACTGCTCTCCTACCTAGTGTCTTATTTTTGATCTTGGAACATACTGTCATTTACTAACACTCCTGCATTAGTGTTGTAGTATAAGAGGACAAGGTTGTGTTATGGTAGCTCAGTTAGACAGCAGCATGTTGATGCCTCAGAAAACAAGCACTAATCCAACTGCCTCAACTTCAGGTGTGTCTGTGGAGTAGAGGACCAAACATTTACATGGTGAGGTAAAAACATATCCTCACCTCAAGGCTAGCCAATGTTCAACTAGGTTGTGTCATTCAAGGCAGTCTTATAAAGGGTTTCTAAAAAAGATATAAATCAGTAGAAGTAAATAACAGGCAATTACTTTTTATTTATCTGATAATTATTATTAGTTATTAAACACTTCTGGTTGGGCCTGGATGAATCAAACAAGCTATAATGTGTTAATTGGAGGGCAGATTTTTTTAAACTTCTCTCCTTGACAGGAGATGGGCTAGCTGGTTCCCTCTGCATCCAGTCTTTGTGCTGACCTCAGCACGCTGTCTGCTTGCAGTCACTTTGTATCAGACATACATGAGATTGATATTGATCTACTTATCTAACTCTCAGCAAGAAATTGAATGAGCACATTACAGAACCCAGTTTTACAGAATATCAACCCTTCGTATACTTTTGTTGGTGTGTGGAATGTGGTTAGCAATGGAAAGTAAACTGCAAACTGTTCACACTGAATGATGAAAGAAATTATGACCAGGGACGAGTGAGGGTTTTGTCAGGAACAGCGTGCTGGTTCCCAGCCCAGCATTTGATACCAGTGCCAACAGTGAAGGCAGGAGGTGGCCAAGTTCACAGCTGCAAGCAGTTGTTTGAGCATTAGGACAATTACATTGTGCCTTTAAAGTGAGTCAGTGGTTGATAAGAGCAGCTATTACCAGAATAAATGGATTTATCCGTAGCTGTAGAGAAGGCACTTTGGTTGACTTTTCTACATGTGACAGGTGGATTTAATGCCTCTCCTCCTCTCCCCCCTTGTCACTCTCTCTTATTCCCCACTTATATCTCTGATTTTCTTTCTTTATTAGCGCTCGTTCTATCCTGTTTTCTCTGTTCTTGTAGGTCCTCCATCTCTTAGAATTCTGCAGAGGCGGTCCTCCTCCTCTCCCACTTGCTTTGGCACTCTCCCTTCTATTTACGTGTATAATGAAAGCCTATAATCATATTCTACACACCCACATACTGTCTGAGGCTTTAAGATTATATGTCTAGGGGAGTAAGAACAACAGAATCATCATATTAATGGTGGTGGCAGGGGATCCTCATCAGTGTTGCAATAATGCACGTAATCCTCTCTGTCTATCAAACTTGCCAATTATTTCCCGGATCCACTGTTGTAGGAGTGGTTTGAATAGACTGCAACAGATGCCTAAGAGCAAAGATACAGTAAACAAGTAAATAATGGAGAGAAATTACTTTTACATACAATCACAGCTGACCATATAGATAAACAGAAGAAATCAGTAGTAGCAAAAGCAACATCAGTGTGAACTTAGTCAGGTGACGATGCATTCTTTTCATTTACCTAGCTGAAATTATTACACTGCCACTAAAGCTTAGAGCTACTTTATATTTTTTTTATATTCTTTAATGCTTTAAAGTTGAGTCCTTTAAAAATAGTTGTTCATTTGTATGAAGGGTTTTAAAAAAAGTCCTGTTTTTGTTCCCAACAAGAGAACAAATTGTTCAACCAGACTGACAACTGAAAGGGCAGAAAAAGACAAAGATCCCTCTGAGCAAAGAGCAAAGCAACCGCTGACAAAGAAGAGAAGAAACAGACAGTCATGGTAAAATGAATTAAGAAGCTTAGCATGAAAAAAGTCGGCAGTTTTAAATAGACACAGCTTCCTGTTTCAGTGTCAAATGCACAATAATGCAGCCGACCAGGGAGCAACTTGGGGTGCAGTGTCTTGCTCGAGGACACCTCGGGCATGTGACTTGTAGAGGCCAGGGATCGAACCAGCAAGTGCTCTACTCCATGAGCCACAGCCGCCCCTAAGAGAGCACAGCTCTCCTTAAAATATCACAATAGAAATGAAAGGTTAGTCAAGGGTTAGCACTGGAATATCAGTTGAACATACAGCTGAGATAAATACAAATTAATACTTCAAACCCCTTTAATCCATGAGTAGACTGCAGAGGGCCCAAAGAAATTCAGTTACCAAAAATGTTTGGAGCCCAAATGCACCGTTTTGGTTCAATAATGATTTGGGGTCACTTGTGCTTTTTTTGGTCTGGAAAACAGTTTCTGGGGGTATACCTGCTGTGCACAGTTTGCTGACACCATTCACCTCTCTATATTAGCGTAACAGATACTTCTTTCTCTGGCCACCAGCTTGCAAACTGCATAGTGCAGCTGAGGCTTAATAGCATTGTGTATGTACTCCGTGTGTATATTTACTTAGGTGCACGTGTGGATGTGTGTCATTTCCGAGCAGCTCTTTTCAGTGTCCCAACCCCAAAACTAAATAAACACCCCAACACTTTGCCTGCCTCCCTGTCTCTGTGAATAGCCTCTCTGTAGTGTTTCTTGCTGTGGGGTCCGTCGTCTGTGGTGAGCCTGGTTTCGCCTGCATTGCACACCAAATTGCTGGAACCACTGTTGGAAGAACTGTTTCCATATTAAGTACAGATCTAAGAATATCTATAACAACCACCCAAACACAAGCAATCTAAATTATCAAGACCTATGAGTTTTAAGATTTGATTTAAAAGCGGTATATATATATATATATATATATATATATATATATATCCCCCTGTTAATGAGCTGCCTTTTATCTGACTGTCACTAAATCAAGGTCAGTGTCTATAACTGGATTATGCAAAAGGTCTTGTTACCCTGTCTTACCAATACTGGTCAGTGGCCCTACGATTCAAACTATGACGCTATGGGTACCCCTGTAGTTTTGCACGGGTCAGTTCCCACTCGTTACATGCATAGTGTCTATTCCAAATAAACTAACATGCTCACAGGAAACGCACAGTTTCCCCTCATTACATGCATTCAGTTTATTTTCAAAATAAACATTTACATACAAAAAACAAATAAAAATAAAAACTAATTGCTTAGGTTTAGGCAAAAAAGTACTTAGTTAGTTTTTTACACAAAATAAATGTTTGTTACGTAGCTGACGTTTACTCAACATTGACTTGGTTTCTCATAGGACACAAACAGCAGTCTCCTGGGTGAAAGTCTGTGTTTGTTCTGCCTTGCTGCAGTATTTGATGAATGGGAATGAGAATAGGTTGTGTCTTACACCGACTATGACAAAGATTTCATATCTCCTGTAAATAAAACCAAGAAGAGTGTTTGGCAAAGGGAATTTGTAAAATATCAACTAAGGCAGGCCAGCATCATTGTATAAGGGCCCTGTGTCAAAATCTAGCTTTAAGATCTTTTTTATAGTCGTACATTGTGCTGACATGGTGCGTATTCCTGAAAAAAAGTTTAATATTCTCACATTTACTTTGTAAAGTTTTGAACTGAGACATAGAAAACCTGGTTGTACTTTACCAGCGTACGAGTACTGGTTGGTCTCTGGGTTTTGGGGAATGAAATGAAGCTGCTATGTATAGTTTGCTGCTGCACTGTACATAATCAGAGCTTGGAGGAGACAGGGTAAATAAACAATGCACAGAGGAAGGTACATAAGTGGGAGTTGGGGGTTAAACAGGGTCCAACAGCAAATCTTGGCCTGGTTTAACCAGCCATGATCTGGTGAATGAATAAATAGGTTGACAACAACTCTGTTGTAGATGAAGTGTGATGGAGAAATGTGAAGAAACAAAAGTGCAGAATGCTTTTCTACATAAACAATCAGAGAAAAGATTTGACAATAGTCAAATAGACATGTTAACAGCGTAATTTTCCCCCAAAAAAACAGTTTTCAGTGTTGAAGAAATAACTATTTTAGGTATGGTATCGCTTAAAGTCTGTTGCTTTACAATCTGAGGAAACAATGAAGGGAACCATTAGAAGGACGTGAAATAGACAATAATTACAGGTTTTTTAACCGTGGGATCACTATGACACACACTATTTAATGGACTTATTGTACTGCCAAGGTAGACAGAGTGGGGTTGAAGAAGAATACACCATTTAGTCACATGCTGTGTTCAGATGTTGAACTGTTCACAGTATTCGGGTGAATTTAATAGAAGATGTGAGATTTCTAGCACGGTTTTCAAAATCGAAACCATAACCACATTCGGTGGTTGGTTTGTTTTGCTTTCAGACTACAAGAACTGCACCAGAGTCTGATTGGAAGTAGACAGAGACCCTCCTCATAAAACTGTCTCATTCTGCTTGTTTAGTCCCTACAAGCGTTTGATTGACAGCTTCCACACTCATTTTTACAAATAGGAAAACCTACTTTCACTGCAGGTCTTCCCCCAAACAAAAAAACCTCAAAGTTAGGTTTTATATTTTACACTTAACTCAATTTCAAGGTTAATATTAGTAGTTTAACCAATTCATCAACTTAGAAAAAACATTGCCAGAGTGTCAAAATAGATGATGTTCCTATAAAGAAAACTGCAGCTTCTATTAACTTTTCAATGGAAACTTTTTTCTAAACGATGATGTTTTTTCTAAACCTGACAATCCCAACAGTGAAACATGGTGGTAGCTTGCTTGTGTTTTTGTTTTGTTTTCTTTCAATTTCCATTGTTACAACAATGAGGTTGAGGTTCAAAACTCGAACCAAACAAAAGCAGAAGTCAGCCATTCAATTTTCTTTTTTTTTTTACTAAACCTGACCAAGTAGCTTGCTTGTGTTTTTGTTTTGTTTTCTTTCAATTTCCATTGTTACAACTGCTACCATAATATGGGAAAAAAACATATAATTACTTCAAAACATAATCAAGAATACAGTTTAGTTATATGTGGAAGTATCTTTGTATTCATTTTGTTAAGGGCCAGATGTATATAATAGAGGAGCTAGGGTTCAGAACTACAACTACAACCCTAAGGGCAACTTCCCTAGCCATAGTACGTTTGGTAAGTCCAAAATCAGAGTAAAATGGATAGTTTTGGTTCATTTTCTATGTAGTTTGGTTTGGTTTCACAGTGCACAAATTTAAGCGGACCAAATCACAAATGTATTAGCTGAGGTGTGTGTGGGAAGGAGCTGGGCTCACATTTTTTTTTTTACTTTGACTCTGCACTTATCTTTGTCTCTTTCAGCATATCTCAAATTACTTCATTAACATCACTATATTCGGAGGCTTTATTTAGCATATTCTGTTTGTTCTCTTTGGCGTATATGTCAAGCAAACATTGGACTTGCCCCACTCATGTAAACCTTTCGTTTACCTGTGTCCATCTCAACAAATGCCCCCGAAGACGACCCATAATCACCTACGCTAAGTTCCCTTCCTAAAATTGGGTCGAATCATGTTCTTCGTGCAATCAAACCACACAAGGGTTATCTTGGAATTATTTTTTTCTCCAACAAGGAAAAACATGAAAGAGTTTGTGAATGAGAGACTGAGAGGAAGAGGGAAAAGATAGTGAATTAGCCCAATTCCCAGTCACTGTAATTTAGATTCCATGCTCCTCTTCCTCCACTATCATACTGCAGTGTAATCTAACAACTGAAAAGTTCCTTCTCTGTCCCATTCTTTTTTTCTCATTGCCTCCCTCTCATTCACACACACACACACAGGCTCAAACATACGCTCACTCTTGGGTCCAATTAGTCAAGTTGAAACGTCTTCATTTTTCATTTGAGTGTTCAATGATCAGTATAATTGGAATTAATAAGCCAATTTCATTTGGCAGAGATGGGAGTTTTTGGCACTTGTTTTGAGCACCATCACAGTTGGTTATGGGGGAGGAAACCACAAAACAAGGGTCTCATTAACTGGGTCAATTACAGTCGAAACACATCACCTTATTAATCTTCCTCTGCCTGGCACGATAAAGATGCTTTGGTATGCTGATCAGGCTGTTTATGCTGTATAGTATTCACCACTGCACCCCAGACCATATGCTCACTGTACATCTAGCAGAGTAAAGCTGGGATCAGTTTATGCCTTAAATCTTGATTCCGGTTGGGTTTATAAGCTAATAAAAAAATAATAAAGCTGCATCAGCTTATGAAATTCTTTTTTAAATTAGCTGTTGATGAAATTACTAAATGTTACATGAAAGTGATCCCTATGCTCTGAGAGCAGGCAGCTGTTTTCCTATTTCCTATATAATATGTAATATAATGACCTCACAGCACACTACTTGCCCAGCACCAAACGGTAAACAGACACAGTTAGAGACTATCTGGTGAACATAGTAGAGTATTTAGCAGCTAAAGGGGCGGCTGTGGCACACGAGGTAGAGCTCTCGTCCCGTAACCACAAAGTTGGTGTTTCGAACCCGTCTACAGTCAACATGCCGAGGTGTCCTTGAGCGAGACACCTAACCCCCAGTTGCTCCCCGGGCGCTTCTTAGCAGCCCACTGCTCCTCCGGGATCGGTTAAATGCAGAGAATTGTAATTTCCCCATTGTGGGACTAATATAGGCTTAATTAATTATTATTATTATAAGAAACAGACTGCACAGTTAAAGAGAGTGAGCACTGGACTTACATTTGGTAGGTGGAAAGAAACACAACTAAAATGAATGCTGAAAATGAAAGTTGCTGATGGTTTTAACTCCAATACCATTCATACACAAATATCTTAATGTCAATGCTGTGTTGTCAGAGGAATTAAAATAACAAACAGATGCATCCTTTTACTCCTAGTTGTCCTAGTTGTCTCCTACTTGGTAACTCAGACTTTTAAATGCACTTGAAGGTACCCTGTAAAGTGCCAGATAGCTGTGACATAATACATATTCTTGCCGACAGTTTTGCGCTATTCCACTGAAAGACTGGAGGAAACTGCAAAGTGCCAGCAAAAGGCAGAAAAGAAGACGAGATAGCAAATACTGATGTAAACAAGGCCCATGTCGAAAAATGCCAAAATATGCAAGCATTGGCTTCACAAATATTTTATGAGTAAGGGAATGCATCCGACATGTTCTTGTTAGAACAGAACAAAGGAAAGAAAGAGATAGATCCCACCAATACAACTTGTCTGTGATTGCAACATGATGATGGAGTTCCACAGTTCATGTGATGGATCTACTAAACCGCTGTCAAAGTGGATCTTTGAGCTGAGAGTAGTCTGATACTATTACTGTTCTCAGAGAGAAACTTCCACGCTCCAATCATTCTTAAAAGGTTAGCAGGAGTGAGAGGCTTCAGCCACTCTAGTGTGAGACTGTGCTACAATGCTAACGTAATGACATTGCTAACATGATGTTTAGCTGGTACCTTTTTTTTTTTTTAAATGTTGTAATTCCATTGCTTTTATGCATCATAAGTTGTGCTGTATATTTGCATTCTGCAAATAAGGGTACTGATTTGGATGTCTTAACTTTATCAGTGGTTGGTAGATTTGGATGCAAAGACTGTGGTGTGCCACACTGGGTGTTCTTTCTGGGGCAGTGAGTTTGGCTAACGGCTAACTGAACTACAAGTACAAACACTGCTGAGTACCGATTGGCCGCTGCTCTGCGGCACAGTTTTATTGCTTTTTAAGTATGTGAGTTTGGCTAACTGCTATCAGCTAACGGAACTACAAGTGAACACACTGCTGTACCTTGCCACCACTTAGCTGTGCTAAGCAGCCAGACCGCTTGGTGAGTTTACTTTGTGTTTTGACACGATTGTATGAAGTTTATTATAAGAACACTTTGAGCTCATTGCTCCTGCAATGTTCGACGCTAATTTTTGAGTATGATTCATTCAGTCACACGGTACAGCAGTGGTGGTTGCAGACACGCCTGATGGATCTGAACTTTTCTAGTTGAGACCTGCAGTAAATGTGTGTCCCTTGGGAAATGTTGAGTGTTTGCTTCTGGCTCTGATTATTAAATGTCCACAAGACTTCATATTCAAAGTTTTCATTTAATAACTTGAGCTACCTCCACTTAAGTTATTTTTTTAGTTTATGTTCATTAAATGTCTATATTTCTTCATTGTAAAACACTTTGTGCACGTGAAATCTTCACAAATATAAAATTCTTATTATTTGAATACAGGCCTATTTACCATCTAAGTTTAGCTTGCATTTTAGTTTACCGCTTACATTTGCTTATTAGCACTTAAAACAAATACAGCTGACAGACTAAAATTGCCATCTATGGAACCAAACTGAAACACAAACAATATTTTTGATTAAAAAATATATATATATATCATAGAATAATGCATAAGGACTTTAAGAAAAAAAATGAAAGGTAGTGTTTGAAATGTTGTGCTTCAACTCTATGAAATACCTCTTTGTCAAGGGAAGTGGCTTGTTTGTCTTGGTAAAGGTAACTTATGAGATGTGAAGCTGTGGATGTGAAGGGATGCTTCGGTGAGAAGGTGTTTGTCGTTTCTACTCTGGGAGATGGCTTCCCTCTGCCTTTCATCTCCTACCTTCCCACACTCCTGTGGATGAGCAATGTCTCCCCTCACACACACATACATACTCGCAGCACACATCCTCTCCCAACCGCGTCCCTTTATGCACACGTACAAAGGCCGACACACATGCACTCACAAACACAAACTGTAATATGAACAGACGTGTTCACACTGCTTCTCATTTGGATGTCACTGCACTGCCTGGCCTCCTTTCCTTTATTAAAAACTCCACTGCTATCATTGTCAAAGCTACAAGCAGATGGCGGTGAATCTGCTTGGCTCTCAGGTCATGTGAAAGCTGCTTTTTTCTTTATCTCGCCCAGTTTATTTTGGAGACAATAATTCATACTCCTCTCTATGCATAGAAAGAGTGTCTCTAATCTACAGTATGACATCTTTGTGAGGGTGCAAGATTTTTTGCTGCTTCACACCATATTTCTTCACTCTCTCAGGGGTGGTATTTTTGTGTGAATTTGCGCTCTCAAACACGTTATAAATAACCCTGTTTGCAGCGAGTGGATGACTTGCCCATCTGTTGCAGTGATCTCATGGACGGCTACGTAGCTCTCCAAGGTTGGAACTCAAGTAAACTCATAAAATATTAAAAGCATTTGCTATAGGGCAGTGGTTTGGCCATATGTCGAATATAGTGAGGATAGAGCTGAATTTTACGTCAAAGTTCCACATATGAGAAAATGTCATGCTTAAATGGTGACCATGGAGCTGTGATGTAATTGTGACTGTCGATGTTTAGTGATAACATCAGAGCCAAATTACCTTTATTAATACTAATGCAATTAACATCAACAACATTAGTTGTCAGTTATTAAATATTAATAAAACCCTTTATAGATGGTTTATATGTGACATTTTGTCATGTTAGTCAAACACAGGACTTTCAACCCAACCCTTTTGTGTCCCAAAGTCTTGTTTAGTCATTGTGAATTAACGTTTCTGATGTTTGTGACATGTTTTATACACTAATGTTGATTACCTTTTACTTTGTTTGTGTACTTATGTTAAGCCCTACTACGATGTATTTGCTTAACCTAACTAAGTGGTTTTATTGCCTTAATATATTCAAGTGTTTTTGTTTAAATTCACACCTTAACCCTGTGTTTAATGAGATAAAAATTATAGATATACAACTAATTAAATGCAACAAAACTATTACATTAAATTATAAGACCGGCCGTCCGATCCCCAGCTCCCCTGTCCATGTAGATGTGTCCTCCAAAATTCCTGTGCCTGCGGGATGTGAATTTTAGTTAGTTCTGATGGGCAGGTGGCACCTTGCATGGTAGCCCCTATTTAAGTACAAACCCATTTACCATTCATAGTAAATCAACTGTTTAACATTAAAGTGTGAGGTGGGTCATTTTAGGTGTCAGAACAAATAATTATGTATTAACATTTGCCTCTTTTATACATGTAGTTTAGGACTGTGTTCTTGAAAAAAATATTGGAGGCTGTAATGTTCACCTGTATGAAAATGATTGGTCATTACAGGTTAGCTGGTATTCAAATGTCTGATGATCCAATACAGTCTGGTCCCATATTACACATTAAAAAGATGAGGCTGCTTAATATTGTAGGGAAGGAGAATCACACATTTCCTGGCATCTTGGCATGTTCAAACGGTATTTTTTTCAACCCTTAAAATTATGTTTTTGAGATTGCTTTTGCAATCATAATTAGACTAAACAAGGGAATAATCAGGCGTACGAGTTTAATCGAGAATGCATTGCCATCTTTGCCAATACTTCACAAAAAAAAAAGCACTGACTTGTAGCGGAACCCACCACAAGCCAACGTTGCCAAGAACATGCCGTGTGTGAGATAGAGCTGCTGCTCCACAGACAGGCACATATCAAAGAGAGAAAGTGACATGCAGAGGACACGGCCAAGGAAAAGATCATGTCAAGCCCTCCGTTACCGGCAGCAGAGAAGCTGCGGCGGACTGGAAGTGTGGGAGGCTGCGTCACAATTGGCCAGAAGCATGTCACACTTCTCCCACTCACACTCTGATCTGTAGTTCCACAGCCCCCCAGCTCTCCAAGCTCTCTCGTTCTCTCACGTGGATGTCTACCCCTCCTTCTTCTCCGCTCTTCCTCCCTCCTCATCGATACATTTGGACACGGTCAGACAAACTCTTATCCAGGTGACAGAGGGTCAGTTAAGCTTGAGATGCCACCTCCGGCCAATGTTGAAAAGGCCTTTCTTATTGTCTGCAAGTCATAGAGACAGTCAGCACCGTAATGAAAACAAATCACGTGCATTTAAAAAGGACATTTTTCTTTGCCCAGATGCAGAGCAGAAGTTCAGCAAGGGAAGCACTTACTGTGTGATATTTCAAAATGTTTTAAATAAACCAGCAGTCACTGGGAAATGAAGAATGAGAGACTTTCAAAAGGATGCATGTAATATGTCTCTGGGGTTTGGCTCTGCTTGCTGAACCATATGGATTTTGTTCCAGATTGCTCAGTGAATCTTTTCCTCCCCAAAGACCTTTGTTCTGACGAGACTCGGTTTCAGAATAGTGCGTTGGATTTTGAACACCCGAAAGTTATGCTTAAAATAGGCTCCTTCCCATCTGTGCTTTGTCACTCGTGTTGGAATGGGATTTTTAAATTCTATTGGGGTCCAATAAGATGGTGCCTTTTTCCCTAGCAATTTCTACCCAGAAGAGTTTCCACAATTGACACTTTTAACTTGATCAGGCATGGCTTAGTACCACAATGTTAATGGATTAGCTTCCGCGGGTGCTACCTGTGCAATTCAGAGAAGAATATCGATGTGCGAGCTGATAGCAGTTGAACATTGCAAAGCGGCCTCGGCGCACGCAGCCGTCTCCTTTGAAACAATATATATATATTTTTTTTTAACATGCTTTCTTGACACTGACAGACCATGATAAATAAACAAACTTTTACTCGCTGTTATATCGCTTGCTCTCTCTCTCTCTTGGGTGTCTTAGTTCTAGTTCTTGTGGTGAATGAAGTAGGACAGAGCATGACAGAAATACAGTCAAAGCCGATGGCTTTATGTCTCAATCCTTTGCCCAATATTCCACCCAGCAGTGAATTCCTCAGCGCTGAGAAGACTGCAAATACAAGATGTCATTATTTCCATCTATTTCTGAGCTATATCAACGTTGCCTTCATTACCTCACGGTACTGGGCCAAACATTTATTACCAGCTATCAGTCACTAATTTATACAGCTCCAGTAATACAATTAAGTGAGACTAAATCTGTCACCATCGCTATAATAAAACAACTTAACGCTAAATCAACTCATTGTTATTTTGCAATTTGAGGCATGCAGCCTGGTCACAAGTGATCCATGATACTTCATCACTCTGCAAGAATTACACAGTCTCCAATAGAGTTTGCACTGTGATCTTGTCTAACTCTAGGGGGACCTAACCTTCTCCACTCATGTCTGTCAAACTCCTGGCCAAATGGCAACGCTCATCTTGCGCTCTTTGATGGCATGCCCGCAATACTAAAGCACACTGGTCATAAATATAAATGACAGTATTAATAAGTGATGACCTCTCATTCAAATCCCTCATTATGCATGCAAATAGGTTTAAAGGGGGAACACGCACAAAGTGTGGTCTAATGTGTGAAGTGTAATTGTTACAAGGGTGCTGACCTGAGATCATTAATATTAATTCAGTACATTGTCTCAGTCCGCTTCCCCGTTGCAGCCGATGACCTCGGATATGAATGGGTTTGATTTTCATTCATGTGCAAAGTCTTTGGAGCTGATTGTGTGCTGCTGAAAGGAAACACTGCATTGGCTGGGTAGCCATTCACTGAATTAGATTATGGCTGCCTTATATTGATTACATTTTATTTCATTATTAAGGCATTAGCTTCAAAATGGCATAGTTAGTAGCTAACATTTGAATAAGAATATGAATTTCTTACTTTAGTCCATCCATAAAATAGGAGATAGACAATGATGAAAATGTTATTCTTTAAATCAAAACAATAGGAGACCCTTTCTGTTGAGGTGGCCTGAGACAGAGGTTCTAAACTGTCAGCCCAGAGATGCTTACGAGTCATTTTTTGCAAGTCCAAGTCACGTCTCCAGTCCCCTATGATTGTAATGAATGTTCTCTCAGTTGCTGCATGCCATCCAGTTTGCTAAGAACACTACATAGCTCTATCTAAGGAGTTCAAATAATGTACTGTATCATCCCCCAATTATCTGTTAGCATACAGAAGCAGCATTAATCAGGTGTTTGGACCACAAATTATTTAAACTGGCTATATTTACAACACAGGGATGTGCAACAAAATGCAGGTTGTAGTCCAATTTTGTTACACACAAAAAAGACAAAGCCATATTATATGTTGAAGGGGGAGGATTAATTAAGCACACCTGAGGCCTGAGGAAAGAAGCTGCACTGAAGTCTGGTGGTACGGCAGCTGATACACAAGGTGAACAGGCTGTGGCTGGGATAGGTATTTTCTTATAATATCCTTTGGGCTCTTCATTGGGCTCCTCTCCTCACCAATGTCACTGATGCTCAGTAAATGGGTAGCATTGATGTTCTGAGCAGATTTAATCACCCGCTGTAGCGGTACCTCAGCTCCATTGATGTAGACAAGGGTAAAATCAAGAACTCAGCTCCTTAGTTTTACAAAATGGTAAATGGACTGTACTTGTATAGCGCTTTTCTAGTCTTCCGACCACTCAAAGCGCTTTTACATTACTAATCATTCACCCTTTCATACCCATTCATACACTGATGACAGGGGCTACCATGCAAGGTGCCCATCAGGGTCTCTCTAATCATTCACACCCATTCATACACCGATGGCACAGCCTTCGGGAGCAACTCAGGGTTAAGTGTCTTGCCCAAGGACACATCGACATGGACTGCCGGAGCCAGGGATCGAACCGCCGATCCTCTGATTGGAGGACAACCCTGCTCTCCACTGAGCCACAGCCGCAGCTGAGCAGTAGGTTTTTTTCTGAGCACCACTCTGCCATATTGTTGGTATCTTCTCTATAGGAAGTCTCACTGCTGTTTGAAATCAGTCCAATGAACGTATGGGCTTGCGGTCGTGGGTGTTCAGTGTGAACAGGAGGGGGTCGAGCTCACAGCCCTGGGGGGCAACACTAGAGTGGAGGAGGTTTGGCTGCCAATCCAAAATGCCTTGGGTCTTTTTGTAAGGAAGTCTAATAACCAGTTGCAGAGTGAGGTACCCAAGCCCAGAGTGCTAAGTTTACCAATCAGTTTCATGGGGGAGATTGTATTGAAAGCTGAATGAATGCATTCTGATGTACTAGGTGTTGTTATTTTCATTATGAGTGAAGGCTTAGTGGAGAGCAGTGGAGACGGCATCCTCTGTGGATTTGTTGGCTCTGTATGCAAACTGGCCAGCGTCCAGGCTGGCTGGGATGTTGTTTTTGATGTGCTGGAGATGTGCTTCTTTTGTCATAAATGCTACCCGAGTGTTGCGTCTGCATGCACAGTCATTGCATAGCAATATGAAAAAAACACATGATGAAAATTTTACTTTAAAGTAAATGTCTGTAATTTTATCGTCGCTCACGGTAACAGGAAAATATTTATAATTTAAGGTATGAAATGATAACTATCTTATTTTTCAATAACGTAAAGTAGTAGAACCGTAGCGTATAATTACATTGTGTCTCCTACTAATGACAGCTTACAATCTATTTTAACTAAACAAATTTTTTGCAAGTCCACTGTCACTGTGTGAATTGAGACTAAATCCCAATCTAAAAGTCACATGATTTATCTATGGATTATACATGGATACAACCTCAGGCACCACCCTAAGGGCCAAGATGTTTGCTGAATAAGTCATGGCACTGAGTCAGAAGTAAAAGGGGTAAAAAGGATCTTCACATTGGAAAGTTACACTTTAACTTTCACAATGAGTACAGAAGAGATGGGACATGATTCAATAGGGAAACAATGATGTAAAATCAGGAAAAAGCTACCAGCAGAAAATTATTCAAAAATCTAGTCTGTACCGATGTAAATTAAATATGATGGGATCTCAAACTCTGAAGTGTCATTTAATATGATGGATCAATGTGATAATGTTGACAAAGGCAATTTCAAATACAACACCAATTACATTCTATCACAGTGAGCTGAGAGATGTACAACCAAACAAGTTCCCCAACACAAATTTACTCCAGTTCTCCCTTTCATCAGCAGTCTTAGTATGTGATAATGAGCAAACACTGCAATCCCACCAATTAATTGACAGCCACACCTACCCCCACATTTCCTTAACTTGTCTTTGTGAGTTTGATAATTGGGATTGTGATTGCTTCTAACACTAAATTTTCAGAATGCTTGAGATAAGTGTCAAAAATGTCAGAGAGCTGTTTTAACACTGCATCTGGGTTGTTCGCCTCAAAGTGAGAGACATAAAGGTGGCTGACATTGTGGAGGATTTCTTTGAAAACTTTTAGTGTGGTTCATACGGGTTGACAATATTTGATCACTCAATCCTCCTTTGTTTTAGTGCACAGGGAGAGTTTATTTAGTTGAGGTCTACGTCATGACAAAAGATGTATTCGCATATTTTCTCTGTTGTGTCTGCAAGCCGTGGCCTGAGGCTGTACCGTGTTATTGTGAATGTAACTGCTTTTCTTAGAGAGACCCTCCATTTGTAGCTTTCAAGTGCTAGGATTGTCAAGGCGTCCATGCTCACCATGGTACAGGTAACCGGATTTGATCAGATCTAATGAATCAGTTTTAATTATCTGGTCATAGTATTGTGCTTTCCCATGCTGTGACAAAAGTGTGTAGATGTAGCATTCATTTGTTTAATTAATTTCATCTTGCGGCCGAGTAGTCACCTAGCTAATCTTTAGCTTGCAAATACCACCATGTTTTAATGCTGACATTACATTACATTACAGTCATTTAGCAGACGCTTTTATCCAAAGAGACTTACAGGAAGTGTATTCAACATAGGTATTCAAGAGAACTACTAGTCACCAGAAGTCATAAGTGCATCTCCTTTCTTAAACAAGCATCTTAAAGCATAAGCCAGAGCAAAAGTATAGTGCAGAGGCAATTTACTACGAAAACAATAATTGCAACAGACTAATACGAATATAATAAGTGCTACAAACTACTACGAATAGGATAAGTGCAGTAAACAAATACGAATTCAATAAGTGCAGCGAACTGATACGAATACAGTAAGTGCAACAACTAATACAAATGCAATAAGTGCTACGAGGAAGGCTCAGGGTAGTACTTCTTGAAGAGGTGAGTTTTCAGCCTGCGCCTAAAGATGGGCAGCAACTCTGCTGTCCTGACGTCAGTGGGGAGTTCATTCCACCACTGAGGGGCCAGGACAGAAAAAAGCTGTGACCGGGTGGATCGGCCGCAGGGACCTCTGAGCGAACAACCAATCGCCCCGAGGCAGCAGAGCGAAGTGGTCGGGCGGGGGTGTAGGGCTTGACCAAGGCCTGGAGATAGGAAGGAGCTGTTCCTTTCACTGCCCTGTAGGCTAGCACCAGAGTCTTAAACTGGATGCGAGCTCTTACAGGGAGCCAGTGTAGAGAACGGAGAAGGGAAGTTGTGTGAGAGAACTTGGGGCGATTGAACACCAGACGTGCTGCAGCTTTCTGGACAAGCTCCAGGGGTCTGATGGCCGACGCCGGGGCTCCGGCAAGTAGTGGGTTGCAGTAGTCCAGGCAGGAGATGACCAGAGCCTGGATGAGCACCTGCGCCGTCTCGTCAGTGAGGAAGGGGCGAATCCTCCTGATGTTGTAGAGGAGGAATCTGCAGGAGCGTGTGACCGATGCAATGTTTGCTGAGAACGACAGTTGGTCGTCCAGGGTCACACCCAGATTCCTCACAGTCCGAGTTGGCGTCACTACGGCATCATCAATGGTGATGGACAGGTCTCGGTGTGGGCAGCCCTTCCCCGGGAGGAACAGTAGCTCGGTTTTGTCCAGGTTGAGCTTCAGGTGGTGTGTCGCCATCCACTTCGAGATGTCAGCCAAGCACGCAGCAATGCGTGCCTCCACTTGGGTGTCACCGGGAGGAAATGACAAGACCAGCTGGGTGTCATCGGCATAACAATGGTAAGAGAAGTCATGCGAGCGAATAACAGAACCCAGAGATGTTGTGTAGAGCGAGAAGAGAAGGGGGCCCAGAACTGAGCCTTGTGGGACCCCCGTAGTCAGCATGCGTGGTTCCGACACGGCCCCCCTCCATGTCACCTGATAGGATCGACCTGTCAGGTAGGATGCAAGCAGGGAGAGTGCAGAGCCTGAGACGCCCATCCCCTCGAGGGTGGAGAGGAGGATCTGGTGGTTCACCATGTCAAACGCCGCTGACAGGTCCAGGAGAATCAGGACAGAGGAGAGAGAGTTCGCTCTCGCAGCGTGAAGCGACTCTGTCACCGCAAGGAGGGCCGTCTCTGACGAGTGACCCACCTTGAACCCGGACTGGTGGGGGTCCAAGAGGTTGTTCTGGTGGAGGTAGGAAGACAGTTGTTTAGAGACAGCGCGTTCAAGTGTTTTGGATAAAAAGGGTAGAAGAGAAACCGGTCTGAAGTTCTTGACATCAGAGGGGTCAAGTGATGTTTTTTTCAGAAGGGGGGTGACTCTGGCAGTCTTGAAAGCCGAGGGAAAGCATCCCAAGACGAGAGATGTGTTGATGAGGTGGGTGAGGAAAGGAAGGAGTTCAGTGGCAATAGACTGAAGAAGAGGGGAGGGGATCGGGTCAAGGGAGCACGTGGTGGGGCGGTTAGATGTAACAAGGTCGAGGACCTCGTTAGGGGAGAGGGGAGCAAAATAGGGTAAGATGGGGTGTGGAGAGGGAAGGGGGAGCTGAGGGGGAAGAGCTGGAGAGGGTAGAGAGGGAGAGGGTGGGCAGGGAGAGGGGGCTGAGCGAAGGAGGATCTGATATCGTTTACCTTCTTGTCAAAGAAGTTGGCGAAATCATCAGGGAGAAGGGAGGAGGTAGGAGGAGGGGGTGGGGGTTGGAGGAGTGAAGAGAAAGTTTCAAAGAGTTTTTTAGGATTGGAAGCAGAGGTTAGGATTTTAGAGCATTTTACAAAACAGTGAAAAAGAAAGCAAAATTCTGAGAAGAAAGGAGAGCATAGAGAAAAACATATGGCTCATGACCTGGGTATGACAGTTGATAAAAAAAAAAATCAGAAAACAGCCCTAATCTGCCAAACCTCTATGGTCCTACTGCTGGATCTAGTTCTTAATAAAGAGCTTACCACTATGCTTTTGTGAAACATAGCTGTACAAATGGCCTATACAGTAAGTGATCACTAGCTAATCAGTTTGCAGGATGGATTGAACTAAGTTAGATGAAAAACATCAAAATATGATGGACTGGTATGCATTTTGGTAATGAATAGATACATAAAACAGCAATAAAAGGTTTAACCCTGCCACTTATCATTGTTTACATATCCAACACATTATCCCATAAAATGAAGAAAACACAGTATATATAATTGTTTGTTTATTATAAAATGATGTTTTGTATCACTTGATTTCAATTTTACATTAAAACTGCCACACTCATTGGAAGTCACGTTGCAGTCCTAAATGGAATGGATTAACATAACATCAAAGCATTTTGGATGCTGTGCATGATAAGCCTACAAAATAATGTATCATACTTAATGTATTTATTTGTGTTTGAGTCCTATAAAATATGGTATTTTATGGACAGACAACTGTTTGTCTTTTAAAACGGTGATATTTTGATGCTATATTGTTTACCTCCTAACAGCAGCAGCACAATATTCTGTGCTCTCATTATTGATTCAGTTTCTTTGTTCATTTGTCCTCTCCTGAGCCATTATTACTCTTATAGCTATTTTTACGTGCCTCTCGTGGCTGCCCACCAATTAAGCTTTGTACTCCATTTAAAGTCCTCACAGGCTGACATAAGTGCTGCGCTCCACAGGATTCAATACTGCACCGTCCATTGTGTACAAATGCTGCCTGGCGACCACCCCCCTATAAAAAATTAACACCTACTATCACTGCTGCGGCACTTCAACTCCTGTGAGGTCCACTTAAAAATCTATACTGCCACAAACACCCAACTTCCCAAACAGTATAACCTGCCAGTCCAAGGCCCCCCTGTCTGCAACTCTGTCACAGGCATCCAGCTGCTTTTACACTGTGATTGAATTATTCATGATCAAAAGAGGGAGACGAGTTTACTTTCCTACTTCTGTGGTTGAGAGAGACGACCTGAAATGAGGTTGGAAGATAGCTCTCTCCCGCCGTTTTAGATAAAGAGCAAGCATTTCTTCATTTTATAGCTCCATGTTTTCATTAAATATTTACATAGGAAATAGAGCAATCAAAGTAAGCAACATACTCATCTAAAGTGTTAATTATATGCTGTGTTAGGAACATGCAATACCTAATGGCTACTTCATAGCCATTACACTTCTCGCTTTTGTTAAACACATCACGAAAGATGTTAACTCGCATGTAGTTTTGTACTACATAAATTTGTAAGCTGAGTATGCAGACATAAATTTGAATGTTTTTTTAATCCTGACATTTAGACCCACAAATTAATATCCTTATTATAAAGATCCATTAATTCAAAGGACTATGTCTCTGCTCTCTAATATCACATTAACACAGCTTTGTATTGCATATGTTAACATGACGCTTCATCAAAATTGCCATTCCAGAGAAATGAAAGATTGGCATATTGACTTGCAGTGTTGATATGAAGACTTGACTTGGACCTACCCTTAAGCAACTGAAACTTGAGATTTCCCCAACAGACATGCAACTGGAATTGTACTTGTATCAAATGACTGGAGACTTGATTGGGACATTTTTTTGACTTGGTCCTATGTCAAATGGCTCGAGACTGGTCAAAGACTTGCCTTACCTGAGACTTGAATTAGAGTTATCTTTAATGAAAATGACTTGGACTTGAGTCTAAGGTTTTGAGACTTGACTTGGACTTGTCGACAATGATTTTAGATCTGACTTGGACTCGCCCCAAATTACTTGAGACTTGACTTTGATGTCTATGAACTGACTCAAGAGTGGACTTGGAAGAATGTTGAATGACTTGAGATGTGACACTGAACTTAAAATTCACTTTAACTTTTCGCAAATTAGTCGACATGACATGGTTTACCCCGGGACAGAAAAACAGTTCTGTTAATTGGTAACAGACTTTAGACTTATCCGCTTCAGAGGAGCTCCCAACACCTCAGTAATTAATGTAAGTAGAATGTGTTTGGCGCTTTATGGTTCAACAAGAAAGCATGTTTGAAGGGATGATAATGAATGTCTGTTCCCGGGACCAGGCACTGGGAGCAGGCCCATCTATCAAGGCCTGTGAGGACAGGCTCACAAATGGTTTCCCAGCATGATATCTTTCTGGTAACTCAAAACATACTAAATTAGTTATCACATCGCCACTTTGGGAGCGAGTGCTTCCATCATTTGATAGATATAATTAAGAAGAGATATGTTAATGTTCCAGACCACCAACCTGCACTTGATCTGGAATTAAACAACACAACAGCAGATAGAAGCAGCAAGAACTTCTGTTGTTTTTGTTGTTCAGGATCTTGCCAGGAACTCCCCTTCTCCCTACTGACAAAATGTCTGTGCTGTCTGCCAGAGCTGGGCCTAGCCTTAATTCACTTAATCAAAACTCTCCTTCAGTTCTGTGCTGGTTGTCGGAAGAATGGGGATTAGAAAGTTGCATCCGGGCTTTGTGAATACATAAATTTGCCAACTTCTGATAAAGGGAATTATTTTTCAAATTACTTTTCTTCTCTTCTTGGTACCTTTGTCTCCAAGACAATGCAAAGTAATATTCTACAAATATTGTTCACTACCAAAATCATTTCAGACAATTGTATAATCCCCCTCATACCTTTGCAAAAGAAAAAAAAAAAGCGTAAATATTATCCATTATATTTATATCGCGAGCACTGGGTGTGCTAATCCCCTCTGTGTACATCATAGTTGAATGGTTTGGTCCTGGCCCGGAGCCCAGGAAGTCAGTGGCTCATCTCGATCCTCCTTAGAGACACCCCTAACGAACACTCACACCCGTAGACTGTCACTGTGCATGCACTCGCTGCTCACTGTTTTGTCCTGTTTCTCTGCATCAGGCTACACACATACAATCACTCACCCATTCTCCCACATGCTCACACGGATCCACAGATAAATCCACACAAAATTAAATACTTCAACCCCCCCCAATGTGAACACACATCCCTGCTGTACACCAATGCAGGGCAGCTCTGAATGGGACCTGGGTTTATTGTCAGTCACTACGGCAAGCAGAGCCTGGCACATCTTCTGTCCATGCTGTCAGTGAGGCTGATGTACTGGGTCAGTGCCACCCTAAACCCTGCCCTTGCCTCACCGCCCTCCTGTTTTCTATTCCTTCTCTACCATTTTTCTTCCCTCCCCCCTATCTTCCTTCCCTGTGTCTCCCTTTCTTCGACTGTCTCCTTGTCCATCTTTCCCGGCGCATTCAAGGAGTCTGCCTGAAAGATTTGGCTTCAAAGTTTTTTCCTACATGACAGACTACTGTATGTTCTGAATGGTGTGTGTGTGTGTGTGTGTGTGTGTGTGTGTGTGTGTGTGTGTGTGTGTGTGTGTGTGTGTGTGTGTAGACAGTGAAAGGAGAAATCCAAAGGGAGATGAGACAGGCTAAGAGAGAAAGAAAGGACAGAGGGAGTAGAAAGCTCCTTGGGGGGGGAAACAGTAGTAGATGGCAGGGAAGGAGCAATGGAGGAGGTTCTTTTTAGATCCCAGCCCGAGGCTTGATTCTGACTCTGCCTGACGCTAACAGTATCTTGTTGCCATGGGAACACACTTAGCTTAGTAATTCCATCTATTACTTCAATCTCCCTGAGTACAACATCACTGTCAGACAGACAAGCAAAAGGAGGGGTGGCAGGAGTTGAGCATGGCCTCAGTATGGTGCCCAGCCCAGTGCAGCACAGCAAGGCACCACACACACCTCACTGCACAGTGCTCCTCAGGAGAACACACCAGTGCCAAGCAGGACAGCACAGCACACTGCAGGGAACTGAACAACACAACAGCTGTGCATGGAGCACTTTCTAAATGCACAAGACATCAACGGAGAGACAGTAACTGAGGACATAAAAAAACAAAAAAGGAAATCAAAGGCATCCTGCTGCCTTCATGCTACAGTAATTCAATCTAAAATATCTTGGCAAAAGTATATGAACACCAAGGTCCAGATACTAGGACATTTTGCTTTGGAGCTGTTTTTTTATGCCCTGTGGCAAAGGTTTAGGTAGTCCCTTTACTTCAGATGACAATGTCCCCATGCACCAAGTCATCCTAAGTCTATAAGGAAATAGTTTTCCCACTTTAGTGTGCCTGCCCTGACCACAACCCCATTCAACACCTTAAGGACGAACAAGAACACAGAACGCAAGCCAGGCCCAAACATTGCCAACAACAGCAACAGAAATGACAGAGCGAACAATGTTAACCTGAGACAGAACCGGAGGGTGGGCGTTACACTTTGCGACAATGTTACTAGCAGAAACCACTGTATTAGCACAGTGCAGAGCTGGGGGGGATTAGCTAGCCATCATGATGTGTATCAATTGAAGTAGAAAAAAAAAGGGAGGATTAAGTACACTATAGGTATAGGTATTATTTTATGGGGCCTAACAGTCACATATGGATGTAATGGTTTATCACCCCTGAGAAACATACACGTTAGCTAAATTAAATATGTACAGTATTATAGCCATATTTGGCACTGACCTTGTCACTCTCTACAAGGAAGCAGCAGACTCTGTTCAGAAGGAAGCATGAGTGGCAATAACAACTTTATTGCTCTAGTGAAAGATAGACTCCAAGCCGAAAGGTGGATGCTATGGTGGAGTTGAATGCATGAAGTAGCTTGCAGACTTAATCTGACGAATGGTGGTGGGTATGTTATCAGTAGTGCAAACTACATGCTATTAGATGAATAACCTGGATAGAATGAGCAGTGATAGCCAACATGGTTGATTGTAGAAAATAAATGCCACCAACAGAAATTCAAACATCATTCATAAAATAAAATTAAGGATACCTCTTGAATCGAAGTATAAACCAAATTGCAAAGTAAAGTATACAGTTAATGTAATGAAAAACAGCTATATAGTTATGGCACTAATGTTCTTAAACAGGAGCAAAAAAACAGGACAGAATTGAAAACCAACATTGATCTTTTGTAGAAAATGCAGCACACAACCACATAATGAAGATGTGTTAAACAAAGCATATTTAATATGAAATATCCAAGTTCTCTAATCACAAATGATTGTTTGGGTGCAAGCATTGAGGGGAAGCCACTGGATAATCCGGCTAAATTATGCGCTTCAGGTCTCTTTTTTCAGGGCTGGCCAGTCACCCAGTCATCCAGCCAGCCACTTGGCCAACCAGCAAGCCGGCCCAGAGTGCCCCTGGTGCCACTTAAGAATCATGGGAAAAGAATGTTCTTAGCTCTTTTCTGTCCTGATTATATCAGATGTGGAGGAAATGGAGGGACCCTGGGTTGATCCCAGCCCATCCAAACCCTGGGGAAAGAAGGGGGAAGAGGGAGGTGGTGGGCACGTGGAAGCAGAGGGAGATTGGGAAAGGGGGAAGGGAGGAATATGGGGACATGGGAGTTGAGGATCTCCAGGGATAAGATGGTGGGAAGGGGAGCGGTGTGATTCATCAAGACCAGTGAAAGGCCTAATCCCTGGGCCTCAGAAAGGCAGAGGATGGATGCAGATCGAGTCATTGGATGTGACCCAGAGAGGGGCAGATGGTAAATGACATGACATGACTTTATTTTTTTCTTCAATGCTTGGGGACATGTTGCCCTTATCAAGTCAGCCTTTCCCATGACATCCTGCCCAGAGAAAGAGAGCTCAAGAGGGAGAGGTTGGTGTAGAAAGCTAATGGAAGACGTGACTAATCATAAGATCTATGATAAGACCATAGTCAGCAGTAACCATGCCAACAATCTTGAGTGTTGTTTCTTATAATGATACTGTCTCTGCAGCATAAAGGCCCACAGCCAAAAATCGTTTAAAGTGTGCAGTCATACAGCTTTGATAATTAGCTACCAGTAATGTAATAAAATGTAGTCAAGCTGAGTGGTAGCAGCATTAGACATGGTGTATTGAGTTGAGTTGAGTAATATCAGTATATAAAATGGACAATGCAACAATACATTTCCCTTATCCACTGTATTTTATTAATTCTGAACCAATCCAATGAAAAGTTGCCTTAGTCCATCTGTCAATAGTTTCCGACTTCTACCAAGTCAGTGGTTTTCACCCTCGAGCCTGTTTGTTACTATTAGAGATGTTATAATATTTAAAAAGGGTCATTAATGTAAATTTTCAGTTTGAACCAGTCTATAGGCCTGCTTGTGGTTCTGTAAAGCTGTATGAAGGCATGAGGGCTAAATGCCACACTCACCCACTTAGTTTAGCATTTGTTTTTTAGCACCAAACACATAGCACAGCTGAGATGAATGGGAACACTATGAGTTTTGGAGGTATTTGGTCATAAACCAGAGTATTGAACAAATGGAATTTGTGACCTGTTGATGGTGCTAGATGAAAAGTCCAGGGATGGCCAATGACATCCATCCTCTGTGAATCATGAATGTCTGTATGGAATTTAATGGCAAGTCATTTAACAGTTATAACTTGGTAACATGGTAAAATTTACACCTGCCAAACCTTTACATGTTAGCATTGACATTTTTTGAGTGTTAGTGTGTTGGTGTTAGACTTACCCACCTTAAGGACCTAAAATAGTTCATGAGAGTTAGGCCTAATCCTCACTGACACAGGTATTTTTGTAAAAAAAAAAAGGCTTTTTCTTTACGTTCTGGCATTTCGTCAACACCCAAACTGCATTTCAAGTAAGTGAAAACTGAGCTTTTGTAATACTCCGACTAGAGTGTAGATTTTCAGAATCTCCTTTTTCAATGATGATATTTGGACAGGGAAAACAGAGTTAGGGTGTGCCACTATCTCTTTTGGAGGCATCACAAATGAGGCGACATGTCTGCAATGGCATATATACATCCATAAAAAAGGTGGACGTGGCCAAATACCCTTGCTAACAGGATTTTATACATGACTACACGTAAATGTACAGTTTCTCTTCCACTCTATTAAAGAACAGAAGTGTCGGAATGCACTACGGAGGTCACTGTTTCATTATCAAACACTCCCATGACACAGACCCCACCGCAAAAGTTGCAGGTATGTGTTTATGTTGCCTAACCTGCCCACTGGCTTGACAGCACTTCAATTGTTATATATCGTTTTATATAGTATAGGCTTTGCCCTCTAAGAGCTGTCGCTATTGGGTTCATCCAAGCATGGAGATTTCATTTTCTTTTGCTCTGGGAAGAAGTATTAGTAGAACAAGTGAAAAAGTAGTAGTAGAACTGAAGAAGATAAAGAGGTCTAGGGGTGTCCGTCTGTGTCTTGGCTATTTGTTTTTGTCAATCTTTCATACCAGCTGCAAAAGCTGCCTCGGCGCTATCCATGCTAGGCTTGCACTTACCGCGCAGCTCTCCTGCCTGCGGAGGAGAATGGTATGGTAAATTATGATGCAGCATAACATCTGGCTCCATATGTTGCAGCCGGGGAGAGTAAGTGGTGATATCCCAGCACGACCTTTGTCATACTCAGGGTTTGGACACAGGGAGATGAACTCTGATCGTTGCATCTTTAGCAGCACAGAGAGCTGCGGCCCTTTCAAGGCAGCCTTCCCATGGACTGAGGGGAAGATGGAGAAGGCTACAAACTGTGGTACTTTAGGTTGTGCATCTGCTAGGTACAATGTACGCAAGCCATGTGGTTGACGTGTTGGGACCCCTCCACATGAGGATAATCCAGATGTGGTATGGCCGCTTCTGCCTTGACCCAGTTAGGCACAAAAGGCAAATGCTTACCATTCCTCCTTCAATGCTGTTCGACCTGGCATACTGGAAAAAACCCTTTAGTAGACTGAATAGAGATCAGTGCGATGTGCCAGTCTCGAGTTGTGGGTGGAAAATAGGGAAATCCTCCATCCATCCCAATAAACAGTCTCGAACTGTCCATGGTACTGAAAGGGCTGAAGGTTTGGGATAATGAAGGTAGATCAGTTCGCGTCCTGAGTGAAAGCATAAACCGCATTGTTGTTCTCTATGAACACAGAAGACCGTTGTGTCCATGTGAGGGGTCTACACCATGAATGGATGCGTTCTTTGGCCCAGAACTCTCCCTAATGCATTTACTCCAGTTCCTCTGATTCCTTGCCTTTTAGTGTGAATTCAGAAAGAGAGTCTAACAATCATTTTGGTGGCACTGAACGGAGTACTTGGAAAGGTCATGGCTGCCCCCTGCAGTGTTGCACACTATCCAGGGGGCTAAAGCTCCTTCTACTACAGTGTGTTACCCGGTGGATGGGGACCATTATGGTACAATAATCGACATCCCAGTCTTCTGCAACGTCCTAAACATATGTGCCTCCCTTCCTTATAACCAAAACCAACACAGGTTGGTGAACCCGTGTATGGTGTGTCCTTGTGGACCTTGGAGCATAGACTATATCAGCTTCACCCATATCCAATAGGGACAACTCTAAGAAGTAGAAAGTAGAAAGTTAGTTAAGTGATGTAACTACAGATTATATGAGTATCAATGTAGCCCTCTTAACCTGTGGGCTCCTCTGGAGCCTCCACGCCAGTTGAAGAGATGCTGCTGTCAATTTTGAGTAACAATATGGTCGCAATTGCTGACACTTTTCAAGAAAAGTTTCCAATAGATTTGAACAAGCAGAGGGCCAAGTACCTGGATCCTATTGACCCAAAGCAGCATCTGGCCGTCTGTCCGAGGTTAATTGTCCTAGCCTTTGCTATTATAAGCTATTTTATTGAGTTTCCTTTTAACTAAATGCTTTGAGCGATTTTACCTGTGGATAACAGTTACGCAGGGTTCATGTCTAGGGCTTTTACTGTGATAAAGTCTCAAAACAACAAACAAAAACTTATTAACTAAGACCCCCTCTAAACCTGAAGAAATGTGTCTCGTATCTAGTATATCAATACTAGATACGTGGCCCTTTTATGCTTTTCCACTTTTTCCTTCTCCTTAAGTGTTTCATATATTTATTTACATGTAAAAGGTGTAAAACCTGAAGTCCACGCCTGAAAGGAGTTACCCTCCCCCTCAAAATCACTGCTCCTGAGCTGCCTGAAACGGCTCCATTGAATTCTCTCCTTCACTTCCGTAACATTATGACCTCATGAAGTTACGGAAGTGAAGGAGAGAACTCAATCGAAGGAATTTGCATAAACCTCCGGCTAGTTTGGCCCTCAAACAAAGCTACAGAGAGATGGAGCTGGAGCTCCGAAGGAAGAGTTTGTTAAGCTGCCGTCATGTCGAGAAGACACTGTGTTCTGTTCTGAGAAAGGAATGCTAGGTGTGTGCGATTGTTAGTGTACCAAGGTAGTTAGCTAGCGTCTTCCTCCTGACTTCAATAAGACAGCATAAGACTTGCGTTCATACTGGTATGCGCTGCGCGGTTGACCAATCGCAACAGAGCGGGCTAGCTGACCAATCAGGGCAGACTTGGCTGTCTGGGGGGAGGAGCAAGCACTCTCACAGGGAGAGAAGAGGTGCTGCAGGACAGCTAGGATGATAAAAACAAGGTGGGTTTTGAGCATTAATGCATGTATACATGTTGTAACTGTAACTTGAGATAAAAATGACTGTAACTTGAAATAAAAATGCACCTGAAAAAGGGCTTAATAGAGCCTGTTTAATATGTGTCTCCAGTGTCTACAATGAGATCCAATTGTGATCCGATCACTCTATTTGAAAGTGAGCGCCCGTAGGCTGCATTACGCACAGGCTTGCAGCCGAGATCTGACATAAACATATCAGCCTCAAAACGCTGGAAAAGGGCTTTTATTAACGCGACTTAAGTACGTCTACATTCCCACACACAAAGGAGACGCTGTGCGCAGATGGATGGTCTTGTTACGAAGGGCCAGTGACTGTAGGAGCGCTGGGAGCACGCTTCCAGTTCCATGTGATAAAGCACTATCTGAATGCAGACTGATCGCTAAAAAACACATTTTAATGCAGGCTGTAAATGGGGTCTAAGAGTAAGCTTTATGCCACAGTAGAAGTAGAAGTATTGATAAGCAAAACAAAAAAGACCATATGCCAGAGACATAAGCACGCCAGAGTGCAGTTGAGTATATTAGACATAGTCAACCCCTCTATCCTCCCTCTAAACCACTTTCCTAGTACAGGGTTATGGGAGGCATGAGTTTATCCCAGCATGCGCTGGGTGAGAGTCGTGACACACCTTGGACATTTTGCTAGCATGTCAATAGCATATTATAACCATGTGCTTTATACTGCTTCTTTCTTTATTCTCTGTTCTTCTATTACATTACAGCTGTGTGTGTGTGTGTGTGTGTGTGTTCATGAGAGAGATAGACTCAGATTAAATGCAGCCCATACAAATGCCAGGGGTACTGCATGCCCTATCAGGTTTCTGTGATACACACCTATGTGCATTGGGATAACCTAATCCTGTATCTGATAGGGCGTGCATAATGGCTTGTACTGGTTTACCCAGTTAGATAAAGGCCATTATGTCTCACTTATACACTTACCCAATCACTTACTTGCTGTTGTCCAAGTATACAGTGAAAAATGAGTTAAGAAATGCTTTAAAAAGTTGATATACAAATAGCTCTAGGTTTCCACTGCATCTGTGCAGCCTGACAGAGGTGGTGTTTATACCGGATTATGTAGCAGTAAAATCCCGTTTCTCATCCAATCAACACTATTATTACCATAATCTCATTTGATTAGCAATATGCAGTTATGGATAACAGATGGCAGGTTTGAAATAATACCATAAAGGAGAGGTGACATGCTGGCACAATCTAGCCTTTGCAAGGCTATATAGTCCACATGGTGAATACCCAAGTCAGCTGGGATGATTAACAATAGCTTTCTTCTTTCTTCTTTTATCTACTGATTTAAAACTGTGAACATGGCACCAAAGAAATAAATGCTTAATGAAATTGTCCGATCACTTTGAAGATTTTTTGTTAAGGATGAACTCCAAAATGAAGCCTGTTGTAAACTCAAACCATATAAAATCACTCATAACTTTTCTTAAAATAAAACTTGTAACAAACGAGTCTTGCAGAGCTACACTCTCACCAATTATTGCACTCCTGTTCCACTTACGCATTGGTAGTTAGTATGCAGGCACTGATCATGTCACAAGGTGACAGGTTCTCAATTTTTGTTGTTGACTTACGTAATGTTTGGTTTAGGTGCTATCTGAAGGGTTCGGGGTGAACCAGAAAGCATTTATTTCCAACTTTATAACTGAAGTACAGAAATCTTTCTCTCTTCCCTGCCCTAATTAAGAGGTGTGGGGCAGGTGCATGAGAGGCAGGAGCAACTGAAGACGCCAGCCTAAAGGCTGTACTCACATTACCAAAAACAAGGGTCTTGTGCTGTGTGTTGTTATGTGCAGTATTTTCTACTGCAGAACTCCCAGTGGTACCACCTTGACTACAATGCCCATGTTGCTAGTAGGAGGTCCCTGTGTTTCAGAGACTTAATCATTGTTTTTGTTGTGAACCTGGTAGCTGCATCTGCATGTTTCTTATTTTGTCAAGCAAATCTCTTTTTTTGTCTGATCTCAATATGACGGCAATTTATTATGGTACAGTTCTGATAAATTTGCAGACACAACTAATTCATTTTTCCTTTACCTTTCGCTTCAAGCAGTGGTCATAATAATTGGCTTTGCCCACACACATCAGTTCAACAAATTTGAACATGGGCTCCGTCTGTGGGAGTAGTGATCAGACAAAATCAGACAAATGCATGTTTTTTTACTTACTTCGGTAACATTCTACCCACCACGCCATAAACAAACTTAAGAAAACATTTTAACATTATTCATTGAAAAAGCTATTGACATGGACTTTCTTGTGTGTGCTTGCTAATTCTGTAGTCTGTACTGCCCTCCCTGCTTAAAAGTTTACATGCAGTTACCTTAAACTATTACTTTCACTGCTACAACTTGTCAAAGTAGAACGAGCAAGGAATCTCTGTCTGTCTGTCTGTGTTCTTTGCATATCTCCAGAACCATTCATCCGATCTACTTCACAGGGTTTCAGGACCTCTGTTCTGAAGAGATGCAGCACAGGCTTAAGGACACACTAACCTATAGTCACCAGAGAGTGAACCTGTGAACTCCAGAAGTGGCTTTAAGGCCTGATTCACAGACGTCAGCATATCCATGTCTTAGACGGTGGGAACCAGGTTCCTGGTTTTCTTGACAGCAGTACCTAATAGGTTGGTCCTGTGCTACTCCTCGCCACCAACTTCTGAAGATTCCAGTCTTTGTCCACAAAGGGAATAGCATAGTATAAGACTCAGATGTGCGACTAGACCACATATCAGAGGTAGTGGCAAAGGATGAAACAGTTGCCACTCCACCAACTCCCTCGACTGGATAAATGCACTCAGTGAAAAATGTTTCTGGCTAGGTAACTCTAATCTGAGATCAAGGACTGTAATAAGCTTCTTGGTTCCTATTTTTTTTTTTTTAACAGTGCTTATGGAAAGCATATCTTTTGTAATTTAAAATGTATTAAAGTATTTTGTTTTCTTTTCTACAAGAAACAATAAATCAACAACAATACAACTTTTATGACAATAACAACAAAAGAACATTTTGTTCTGGAAGTTTCCCTCCCTCACCAATGACCAACCCAATCTTATGTGCAATCTGATGATGTTAGCTCTTCTATTACAGTTCAGAGTGAGACTTGCGGCTTTATTCTGGACTAATTGGAGTTTTCCAAGTCTTTATTTGACTCACTTAAACACACTGCTGGACAATAATCCAAATGAGTGAGAACTACTGTTTGAACCATATAAGGGATGTTTAGTTGCGGTAAAAATATAGCACGCCTCTTTATAGCGGCGAGACCTTACCGATAACTGCAACTGCAATCAACTTTGACCACTTCAATCTGCTGTTTAACATTACCCCAAGTAGTTTTGTTTACTCTACCTGTTCCAAAGGCGATAACCGTAGAGACAAGTTGACTGAGGCTTACATTTAAACCTAAAATTTGTTCGAAATACAATAGTTTTTGTTTTTGATAAATTAAGAAATTGTTGCTCCACGCCCACCGATTGTAAATTCCTATACAAAGCAATAGACAGTTATCTATTTGATAGTGCTGTTTAATATAGTTGTGTATCATCTGCATACATACGTGATATTGCTTGAATGAGAACAAGAGGAAGGCCTTTGTTAAACACAGAGAAAACTTATCTCCCAAACAGCTTCCTTGTGGTAAACCACCTTTACATTTGAAAACTACCATTACAAACAATAACTGTTAAACCAGCATATAGTGTGAGGTGCTAATGTGTAACATTTTAGTTTAAGTGTCAAATACATCAAAAGCTGAACTAAATTATAATAACATTGTGTCCAAGTTTTTATTGTCAATATATTTAAGGCAGTCATCTGGCATGTGTTGATGCAGTTGAGTGTCCTTCAGGAGAGAGATGCTAAATAATTAGCAGTTTCATGTGATTTTGTTAGAAAGTCACCTGCATCAATAAAAGCTCTGATATTAGTATTATTCGCCTATCACCATAAGGATCAGTGACACATCTTTATTACCTCTCATGGAGTTCTCAATATGCAGCTTATATTTGCCCAATTCTACCAGTCCAGAACCTCTTGGTGATTAGGATTAGTTTTGAGTCGCTAACATTTTTGTTTAGGGTTAATATGCAGAGCTTGTTCTTTCTGATGTGGTTCAAGCAGAGCTCTCATATGAACCTCCCCGTGTCTGCCTCTACCGCTCTTTATTGACTGGTCTCAGTTGTCTTTCCAGGCTTCATTTGTCAGGGCTCCAGAACCGTTGAACCTCAATTTGGTTATTTTTGACCTTCAGTCCTAAACATTACATTTTTCCATAATGCATTGTGTTTTATTGATTGCTATTGGTAAATATGATTTTGGCTTGACCCATGCATAACGAGATTGGAAGTCAAAGTCAGCTATACAGAGTTTCCATGGTCATACCTGATTCAGCAGAGATGGTGTTTGCCCAAATATAGGCTTCTCTCTGGTCCTCTTACTCATCATATGAGTTATTCATAGCAGGTAATTCAATGCTTGTGGGCTCAAGTATATCCGCTGTTTTTGTATATGTCTGATAGATGTATCTTTCAGACATATACAAATTCTAATTCTAGCAAAGTGTGGTAGGTGTTAGGATTTCTCATTGATTTAAAAGACTTGTACATATCGACAATAAAAACCTCACCGACTCATATTCCAAGACACAAGATGACTGTGATGGTCCATATCTTTGTTCTGTGTAACATTCTGTACGGGCTCTAGGGAAACTGTGCTGTTCAGGCCTAAGCCTGCAGAGTGTTTGATGTCTGTATGTGAGAAACAGTGAGACAGACTTGTGTGTTTGCTTGGTAAATGTGTGATTAAAAAAGTGTGTTCATTTTAAACTTTTCTGTTGACTGTGCTCTATGTACAGTATGTGTGTGGTGGTAGGACACATTAGTATCAGCAGCTAATTAAGGAGATATCACAGCTGTGCAAATTACACCTGACCTTTGTGTTGACATCACACGAGGCCTCTTGTTTTTCTGGGCTTATTTTCCACAGTGTTTGTTTGTGTGTGTGTGTGTGTGTGTGTGTGTGTGTGTGTGTGTGTGTGTGTGTGTGTGTGTGTGTGTGTGTGTGTGTGTGTGTGTGTGTGTGTGTGTGTGTGTGTGGGGCGGCTGTGGCGTAGTGGAGAGCAAGGTAGTTCTCCAATCAGAGGGTCGGTGGTTCGATACCCGGCTTCGGCAGTCGATGTGTCCTTGGGCAAGACACTTAACCTCAAGTTGCTCCTGAAGGCTTGCCATCGGTGTGGACTGGATGTTGCATGAATGTTAGTTAGAGTCTGATGGTGGCACCTTGCATGGTAGCCTGTCATCAGTGTGTGAATGGGTGAATGATATGTAATATACTACTGACTGTAAGTCGCTTTGGATAAAAGCGTCTGCTAAATGACTGTAATGTAATGTAATGTATGAATGCTCTTGTGAGAAGGGAGTCAGGGAACATGGAGGTAGAGTAAGTTAATGCTGTCTTTGGAAAACACCAAAAGTCAGTGCCTGAAAAGTACAGAAAATGTGACCATGTTCCGTCTAAAATAAATGACTCAACTTTAAAAAGGACAAGTAGCGGACAACAACGAATGATTCACAAGTTACTCAATGAAAAAAAAGTTACTCAAGCTTGAAAGTGGTATGAGTAGTAAGAGAATAAACCTACTAGCTGTGTGTGATTGATATTCAAAACAAAACTAAAAATGGGTTCCTTTGTGAACCCTTCAATTTGAAAAGCACTGAAAAGCAATAATTGATGCGCCTTATTGACGCAGATACCCAGACTGGGGGACTCGAGTCGCCCCCTTGAGATCGAGTCGCACACAGTGACTTGAGACTGGACTTTTCTCAGAAGATTAAGGACTTGTGAGCAATATTCATCATTATTTGTTATGAATATCTATATTTTTTTAGGTCTATCAAAGTTAGAAATACCAGTATCATGTCTGATTTCCTTAGATATAGCTATGCAGCATTCTAAGCAGACCGAATGGCATGCAGCAGCTGAGAGAACACTTATTACAACGACTTGGAACTTGACTTGGACTTGTGATCAAAGACTTCAGACGTGACTTGGACCTTCAGCATTTACCCCTTAATCGTTTAACTTGATCTAGATAATGAAAGTCCTGGTTAAAAACTATGAACTTAATAACATTAAAATATTGATGTTATATATGAAACTTTAACTATATAATCTGAAATTAATGTCACATGATCTGCTAGATGAAAAAAAGTATCACTCTGTTGGAGTCATTAGCTCATTAGGTACTAGCCAGACACAACCAGTTGGCAACCTACAGTTTAAGTGCCTTACACTTTCATTCCTTATAATAAAGGCTGCAAATATTTGATTGCTTAAAAGTCTATGAGAAAATGACTCTACTTCTCTCCTGATTTATTCCCTCAGTAAACATTGTAACCATTGTAATTGATGGTCTCAATCCCCAGTATAAAATCTAATTAAATACAGCATGACGTTCATTTAGTAAATTATGGTCCATTTAGAGTCAAATAGACCATAAAGCAGGCTATGCTTTAGGGCGGGGCTACACTGTGATTGACAGGTCATACCACGGCATTGTGCAGTTTGGGAGTTGTCAGCGCTTTGAGGTTATGCAAGATAACTGAAACCTTTTTGTTACCTAAAACTGTCTTATTCAGCGTTTATTGAACTTAACTCCACCCTCTCGTGTCACTTCTGGTTGCAAAAAAACAAAACGACAACGGCCAAAATCTTAAACTCCAGACTTCAAAACGGCAGTCCACCAACCGATGAGTGGCATCGTAGTGACTTTGTATGTTTCTCATACAGTCTATGGTCGCAACAGCTCTGTAGGTTCTCTCTGCTTCCTTGTGAATTGTGCAACACAGCCAATAAGCCACAGTATCGGCCTCCATTTTGGATTCTTTCTGTCCTCTCAAAGGTCAGCACTATGGTCAAAGTTCAACAGATTCGTGTGGAAGATTAAATTGATTTTGCTGTGAAATGTTGCCATCTAAAATCTTTGTGTCACAGTCATTTTAAATTCAGGATATAGGCATTATCATCACAGATGTTTCAAAGTGGCCCTATCATGCGTTTCCACTTTTTCCCTCTCCTTTAGTGTGTTATATATATTTTTGTACATGTAAAAGGTCCGTAGAGTGTAAAACCTGAAGTCCACGCCTAAAAGGAGTTACCCTCCCCCTCAGAATCACTGCTCCTAAGCTGCCTGGAACGGCTCCATTGAATTCTCTCCTTCACTTCTGTAACTTTATGAGGTCACAATGTTACGGAAGTGACGTAAAACTCTCCGGCTAGTTTGGCCCTCAAACAACAAAAAAGAGAGAGAAGGAGCTGAAGCTCCGGGGGAAGAGTTTTTTTTAATCTGAAACGTCGACCATTCACAACAGAGCGGGCTAGCTGACCAATCAGGGCAGACTTTGCTTTCTGGAGGGAGGAGCAAGTGCTACAACGGAGCATTTCAGAGAGAAGGTGAGAAGAAGTGCTGCAGGACAGCCAGGATGAGAAAAACAAGGAGGATTATGAGCATTAACGCATGTAAACATGTTGTAACTGTAAGTATGCACCCGGAAAATAGCATAATAGGACCTGTTTAATTTTTGTTCTACGTCACAAGCTACAGGAGCTGAAGCTGTCTCCATGATCCAACAGAGTGACTTAGCCAGCTGCTGCGGCGGTTTAAATGAGCTCTGTGCCTGTCTCACTAACCCCCCCCACACACACACACACACACACACACACACACACACACACACACAAACACACACACAAACACACACAGATCCTCATCATCAGCTTGGTGAGTGCATGGCTGGCATCACTGTGCAGTCCCATGTTTAAATACAGATGCCGGTGTTGAATCCTGCTGCTTGCCTCTGCAGCATATGTGTGCTTTTTTGTGTATTTGTGTGCATGTGTGCCAGGCTCCAGACACCAGTGAAGGGATTAAAGATGCCCCCTTCACCCTTAGAGGAAGCAGAAGGCTCAAAGCACCGACACATCTGTGACCGATCCACCATTTTATTGCAGTTATATCTCCGTATATCCTTCTCATCTTCCTATTTATTTCATCATTTTATTCTAATCTCCTCTCCTCCTAGTAACTAAATCTTACATTTGTCTTGTTTTTTTCATTTCATTTCCATCCCTTTCCCTCTCTCTGTTGTGCTTGTTCATGCTTATCTTTCCTCATCTCTGTCCTCCCTTCACTCAGTTTCACAGCTTCGCTTTCTGCCTACGTTATTCTTATCACAATCCACTCATATCATCCTTTTTATTTTTCTCTTTTATTCCCAGTATCAGTGCTATCATTCCTTCTCTTTTACATCTTATGTCACATAGAGGGGAAGATAACAGAGGCTGAGATGATTTATGTCTGAAACCACCTCTCCTTCATTGAGCTCCATTGATTTTCAGTTTAGGGAAATGTCATAGATTTGTGATAGTAATCAAATCATACATCACACGGTGCTGAAATGTCACTTTAGGGGACATGAGAGATCTACTGTGCCCCGCACCGCAGTCTCTTTCTATTGCTCCCACATTTGGGTGGGACATGGAATACATTTGCTCTATAACCTTTTCTTGCACATCCCTCTCCTCCAACGTAAGAATGTGTTTACAGTATATATAAAGCTTTATATTTGACTCTGCAGCCATAACTTTGTCTGTAATGAAAGAACTGAGGGATTTGTCAGGATAACTGCTAGTTTGGGAAAAGAACGTCGGAACAGAATAAATAATTCTGTTTGTGTCAGAGGTTTTGGGTCAGGTGCTGTATGGCGGTGGAAGATGACCACCCTGCAATCAGTAGAGACAAAGAAACACTGGAGAGAAAAAGAACCCAGCAGAACTGAGAATCAGAATGTTGAAGTGATTTAATGAGGGAATCTCTCTCTCTCTCTCTCTCTCTCTCTCTCTCTCACACACACACACATGCACACACAGACACACACACACACACACACACACACACACACACACACACACACACACACACACAAGTGCATGTGAAGATGAGCAAAGCCTTGCACCCTCATTTATCTGAGACAAGGTGATAATTAAAGTCACAGCCTCGGCTCTGCTTGCATCTGTGGTGTGTGTGTGTGTGTGTGTGTGTGTGTGTGTGTGTGTGTGTGTGTGTGTGTGTGTGTGTGTGTGTGTGTGCGAGCATCATGTGTGGTGCTTTGACCGTGACTGTGAGACGAGTGTGTGATACATCTGCGGTGTGGACTGCAGGCCCTGGTGGCGATACACACTGTAAAAGATATCCATTTCCACAAATCATTTCAAGCCACATCCCATTTAGACATTCTGAAACTGATTTACCGGTGTTTAAGTACAGTTTCACTTAACGTTGTGAATAAAAACAAAATAACTTTAGGTTTAGGCACCAAAACCACTTGGTTAGGTTCAGAAAAAGACTGTGGTTTGGGTTAAAACAAGTACTAGGTAAATGATGTATGGGAACAATGGGGGAAAGTCCAGTACTTGTTTTACCCATCCATCACGCCCAACCGACACCCCAGTCAGACTTGTTGCTCTTTATACCTGTTTACTTGTTTACACTAGTCACCCATCATACTTACTAAAACTAAAAGTAGTAGTAGTTATAAATATTTAGTTTCAGTTCAGTTGGTTTAAGTTCCTGAAACAGCTGTGAAATAGTACCTTTTGTTTGGGACTATTTTCAGCAGCACTTTTGCTCTAGTGAGCATTTCAGACAGCAGGACAGTGTTTGATTGAGTCAAAATGAACAGCAGTGTGTGTTCATGGTAATGAAGGAGCACGTCAATCAGTTTGGCTCATTGATGTGTTTTTAATAAATTCTGAACAGCAATGGAGCTCTATGGCACAGAGGTAGAAGATATATCAGACTGTGATACACACACATTGCCTGTTGGTAGGATCAATTCATTCCTGCTCTTTTTTCAGAAAAATACAGAACATACCCTTCATAACATATTGGGGAGCACAACAATTTCTATAATGAATTAAAATTGAGATTTGTTTGAGTACTCCCTCACATCACTGGCAGATTAATGGCTATATATCAGGAATGGTCACTGGATATTAAAGAAAAAACTTAGAAAACCTTTTGGGTTACAGACATGTTGATGTTATCATACACACCAATCCTGGAAATATAGAGGCAACATGAAGGTACTGGTATCACTGGGTCTTTTGCTTTTCTTGTGAAATTAAGATTCATATATCTTTCTGATTAAAGTTAAAAAACTGTCTATAATAGACATGCTCAAAAAATGGGATTCTATTCCTAATTACTAAGAGAGTTCACGTCAATTGTTTGGGCTCAGTCAATAATGATAATGTGTAGTATATAACTCAGTAATGCTTATCCTCAAACTGTGAAAGATATGCCTATATGTGTATAGACACATACAGCCACACGCAAGCACAACCAAAAAGTATACACAAATGGATCACGAGACAAAAACATGTTTCATGTGTAAATAGTATGCTTACATGTACTATTACATCTGTGGATCAATAAACATAAAGGCCCACTCATGTGATACTGCTGAGTTGGAGATGCGGTCCGGGCGACCCCCCGAGAGACACGACGAAACACAAACACACACGGACGAGAGGGAAAATAAAGACAGAGAGAAAGAAGCAAGCAGACGAAAGATAAATACATGCGTAGACTGCAGCCACACTGCAGTCTGTATATTATTGCCGTCCATTAAAACAATCATGTCGGCAGAAGAATGTGCCCAGAGATTTGGGGTGATCCAGCGGATGGGTAATGACCCATATGTCCGACACATGGAACACCTCACTAACCACTTCATGAGCTGAGACAGAACCAATGACTGTGTGTGTCTGTGTGTGTATGTCTGTGAGTGTGAACTTCTCTTTGTGTGTACATCCATCAGTGTTTAGAAATGTATGTATGCGTGTGCGTGCCTAAAAATGTCGCCGCGTGCAAAAAAAAAAAGAAAGACCAACAGAGCGAAGGGAAAGAGAAATCACTCAGCAAAGATACAGAGGGAGATCATTTACACTTTTGTGTCTTGTCACATCAGAAAAATGTGATGCTTGAAATTGAACTCTGCATAATTGCACGAGGAATCTATTTTTGTCAAACAAGCATGACCTCTGATATGCTGAGTACCCCAAGTCATCATATCGAAAACAACACTAGCGTTGACTGGCTGTAAGACACAGAATTCCGATCTCAGTCCTCTGTGAGTCTGATACTATTTACAACGATCCATCCACCCTCCACCTCCTCTCTGAGAGGTTTCAACTTGTTACTTCTGCCTAATGGTGACTCACAACCACAAGAGGTCCTTGTGAGGAAAACCATAAAGGTTGCATTAAAGGTCGGCGCCATCTGTTTGTTTGTTTTTTTCGGATTTTCAAATGGAAGCGGCCACTCAGCCATAATTCAAATTTACTAATCATAGCAATGCTAGCACTAGCTGAGTCAACTGGAGCAGCAGAAACCTCTAAAAGAAAATCAATATCAGTTTTAGTGTAGGCTATATCTGGAATATTTTCACCACTGATTGCTTCTGTTCAAAGACACTACACTCCATTGACAAAAACAGTCATTTTACTTTGCAGAACACAAGAGTTGCTGGTCTTCTGCTGCTCCGGTTGGTTAGTTTGTTTGCATCTAAACTAAAGCATCAGCTGAAGTAATCTGTTACAATCCTTTCAATTTCCCTCCCGTGTTAATGTCAGACACTACTTACACATTTGCTCCTTAGAGCCAGTCCCTTTTTGGACAACCACTGGACACTTGTTAGGACAATGTTATGTGGGTCATTTTATGCATTTGAATTAACAACGACAGTATTTTTTTTATTTAGGACCATCTTAAATATAGACCAAAAATATGACAAGGCATGGTCTGTCACATGCATCCTGTCTGATTGTGAACCAAAGCTTTTGTGTGTGGTGTCTAGTAGATTTGTAATATAGAAGTAGAATTGTTTCTTAAGACAGGTGTGAAGGACAGCTTTCTGCCTTCTGCCCTGTGGACAAAGTCTGGAGGGAAACAGAGAGGCAAGGGTGAAAGGGAGGGAGAGCAAGGAGAACACAGCGGACAAATAAAAACCTTTTAGGATTAGTTTCCAATTTACAGCCGTTATCAACCCATCAGAGGAAAACAGCTTACGGTAAGGGAACAGTGAGAGGTTGTTTGCTGAAGCGGATTACAGCACTAAAAGGATCAGAAGCAAAGCAGCAGTACGAGTTCAGGTGCAGTTGCAGGGTGATGAGGAGGGTGGATTTCTGGGATATGATATCATGGAGGATGTTCAAGCACTGAAAAAATACACAGAGGCACCTATTTATCTACTCAGTTATCCATCATATATTGCTTTTTATATTTTGTATTGGGAAAAGTGCTGGGGAACACATTAGTGGTTATTGCTAAGCATCCCAAAAAGCATCCATTATCGCATTTGCTGGATCCAAACAAGCACATAACATGTACTTCTTAGAACATCCAGTATTTTTTTTTTGCTTGTGGTTTATGTATTAAAGTGCTCAACAAGACATATTTAAAATCTGTTATTTAACCGTGTGCTTCTGTTGCAGCCTTAATGTTAATCTGATCAATTCAGACGTATACCTGCCGAAGGTCCAACCTAGCAAGAGGTAACCTTGTCATCATTTATCATGACAAAAGAAGCATCAAAGGTAAAGTTGGACAGAAAAAAACTTTGTTATTGTATATTAAGAGTTTAGAAACTCAGATAATCTGCTTCACCTGGGCTGTATGGGTGTGGTTGGATGAGATTTGATTGACAGTGACCTGGCAACTCGAGCAAAGAAACAAGCAACTGTTTTGCTGAAATTACGCTCTATACGGATTGGTGCACAGAAGTAGATGACTTTACTTTTTTCAATTTAAACCCACCACTTCAAACTCCCAGTAAAGAGATGATTGATGAAATATGTTTTCAGGGCCTTTAAGACACTTGGCACTGACTTTATATTTCCTAATTAGACAGAGCGTTTGATTTCAGCTTGAGGCGTTTTATTTTTTATTGTTGCTACGCAGACAAGTACTAACGTAAACCAAACATCAACCATGAACTGTACGCTACCTCATTGGTAATAGTAAAGTTTAAACAAATTAAAACAACATACCTGAGATCTCAAGAACTTTTTTCTGTTCAGGTCATGGTAACTACCGTAACAGTCATACAGCTCAGGGTATTCAGCGAACATCACCACAATGAGAAAAAAGGCTAGTTTTTTTTTCAACTCAAGGGGTTAAGGACCAAAATGCATTTTGCTATACCATAGATTATGAAGTCGCTGTAATTTAGCTTGGAGCCCCACTGCCAGAACAAATAAACAAAGTCAAAACAAAGAATGTTTTTTCAGCACAGTAAATCCATCATATTTCATTTGCTCCATTTGTCAACGTCAGTTTGGCCAACCCTTCAACCAGACATTGTGACGTCCTTGGATGGAAAGGAAGCAGTTGAAAGAGTCCTTGGAATCCGAAACAGATGGTAAAGCTCCAGGTAGTCCTGCACTAAATTGATAACCTTCTCATCGCAAAATTGACTGCAGACTGATATTTTCTAGGAAAAAAGAAAAGATATCTGCGAGCTGTAATTGCCGGTTCTTCGTCACATGATATGCATTCCCCATAATGCAACTCAAAGTGACCTTTGTAAGTCCCTGACTCCATGTTAAATGGTAAACTCCTCATCTCTAGTTTGGAGCACAGACTTTCTGTTATTTATTAGTTTTAAGTACTAAGTTGATGCTAACCCTGATCACATCAAAATGATATATCATCAACGTTTTTTCTCATATTTGACAAAGCCTCTCCACAGCCATATTACACAAACTAGACAGTTCTACAGGCTGAGTAGTACTCGACTAGTAAAGGGACCATTATGTGTTAAATTGGTAGAGTGCCCATTTAAGATTTCTGTGCAAAAATGTTAAACACGTTATTTTTTAAGATGACATACAGATAAAACACAATACACCATGTTGCTTAGCAGCCTAACCAAAAGTAGAAGAAATATACCGTGTTTAAGAAAAATGGCTACAGGGCGCCCAGGGAGACCAAAGCTTAGACCAGATGATCACAACATGACAGCTCAGGATGACAGCGTCCAGTTAAAAGCTACAAGATTGAAACTCCCTGAGAGCCTGCACCACAGAGATAGTGCAGTGACATCTAGCTTGGGCTGCAGGCAAAAAAATATCATTCAGTTATACCAGCCGTCTGAACACATAAGGCACAGGTAGGTATACTAGAGTTGTGGATATCCCTGAAGGCAAACGGAGCCCCTCTCAGCTTATCTGTACAGCCAAGTCATCCCTGCCTCAAGTCTTGTACTCCTCAATATCTCCATTGGCCAAAGAGGGGATTTTTTGCTCTTCTTTTTCTGGGGGAAAAGCAGCTTTTTTCCCTTGGTCTGGTTTTAAAGACCAAGGAAAGATCCTCATCCAGTTGACGTCTACATTAAATCCAGTCATTCCAGAAATGCTATTACAACTCAGCCATCCCGGATCATGTTCCTTCCAAAGTTATATATAAACACATGGCAGTTACTTCTTTCTGTAACAATTTCGGTTGAATTGCAGCACCTTCTTGTCTGTTATTCTAAAGAGCTGAATAACCTTGGCCTTTCTGGCTTTGGAAAAAAAAGGTGGTGTGTTTTAGGGAGGCTGTAAAGAAAGCCAGAGCCGGAGTTAATAGTAAGCTATCACTTTAATCCATTAGGACTGCCAGGGTTATTGGAATTGGGTCTGCAGATTTGATTTTATATGATCAACATTAAAGCCCCGTCACCCACCAGTGGCGTGTTTCCTAACACACTCATTTCTCACAATATTGCACCCACAGCTCGGCTGTGTCCAGCCAACCAAAAAATGACTTAAATTGCTAAAAAGTATTTGCTTCCCCTTGGAAATGCAGCCACGTTTTGGTGTGTGTGCGCGTGTGTGTGTGTGTGTATATGTGCGTTCACCACAGTGGTAATAAGCCGAGCACAGGGAGTTATGGTGTGAAATGCTAATGCCATGTGACCGTGCCAAGCTCTTACGGGGCAGCATGAGCAGTAAAACGGTGTCTGAGAAGTTATGGTGCAGGGTTTACGGCATGACAGACATTACTCATTCCTCCCCTTCTCCTTGCCTTTCTCCTCTCTAAACCCATAGGCTGCATTCACTTCATATTACAGCAAGCAGGAGATCGGGATTACGTTTTTGATATTTTGGCAGTAACCGGCTTCTGATTTTTGCCTGTATGACCTTGAGCTGCTGGCGTTTATGGATCTACAGCCATGTGTGTAGTTCAAAACACATCCATAGTTATTGTACTTTTGGGTATGTATTTGATCAACCTGGGTGAATTTGCCGGTTTTGTTTAAATCCTTTCTTATTATCTCACTGCTTGTGGTTGTTGCCAAATTGGAACTATTTTTAGCATGTTGCAGCATTCCCAGTTCACAGGAGTGCAATGTTATCCAGATCAATAGAACACATGTCCCAAAAACCCAAGTTTTAAACAGCCAGATAATTGCCTCAGGAGGCCAAAAAGCTAAAAGAAATGTGAATATTGGTCTTACAACTTACTATGGCAACAGCGGGTCATGTACATGCTGCGGCCTAAAGCTCTCATGAAGTTCACCAAATTTCTTTGTCTAAATTTGTTGTTTTTCGTGTTTATAACTGGAGCACTAATGGCATATAACATTGTAAAAAGAAGCCTGGGGATTGGAATACGTGCTGAAGACGTTGAGACTATCTTCACCCATGGATGACCAACCAGCTAGACCTGCTGGACCATATGCCACAAAACTGCCCCAGGGAGGAGAGCCGTGAAGTAAGCTAAGCTAACCCAGCTAGGACCTAAGGCTATTCCACTACCCAGCATGCTCCTGGCTGCCTGATGCCCAGTCTCAGAAAAACTAGATGGATGAAGTAAGACTTTAGCTTCGTGACTGTTGGATGAGAGGAGGTGGTCTCTGTGTTTACATCATGATGCTTGGTGAACAGTCAAAGTTGACAATGTTTTTCCTCATGTTGAATTTTTAATGTAGAGATCTCGTCCATATTATCTGCCCAGAGAATTGTTTTTGTTCCTGCTGTATGATGCAAATTCAAAAAATGCACTACAGGAATATTGTTTTGTTAGGTTTTGTTTGTCATGTTTTTGTTGTGTTGAGCTACAACTGCATTTCGTTGTGCATCCCTATGTCGCATTATGACAATAAATAATCCTAAATCCTTGAATCAGGTGACAGGAAATAGAGGTCCATTATGTTGCTCCGTAACTGCTGAAGATAAATGGGAAGCTTTTTGCTCACATGTTAGCCTTAACATATGTATAAGGCCAAAATATTACAATTTTGTGTTAACAGTTTATTCTTGTCATTGTTACGTGAAAATTGCAGTTGTTAAGAGAACAATCTAACAACAAGATCAATTCATGAGCTCTTGATCATACAGTTTAGGCTATATACAGACATGCAGTAATGGGATCTAACAATACCCATCTTTAGATCTCAGAAATTATGCTTGCAACTACTGCTGACTGACCAGGGCCACTAAAAGCTACAGAAACAGGGACTGAGTCTGGGCCCACAGTTTTGACGTTGACATCCTTACATAAAATGTTCACTGACTACTATCACCTCTCTGCGCTCAATAGACCTCCATAAAGTCAAGATTTCAGCTTTAATTAGCAGACTTACTACCAGCTGTCACCACTGAATGTTAATTCACTTTTGAATGTAATGGTAACAGTAATAAGGAGGGATGTTTTCACAGTAATGTTGCCATTATCACTAAATGTGATTTACAGTAAATTAGTCTGGCTTTCATCCACATGATTTTATACTTTTCTTAAAAATCTCATAAGTAAGTGTAATGAAAAACAAAACAAGTTATATGTCCAATTTAATTTCTCATGTAATTTAAATTGAATGTAATTTTGTGGCACTAAATTAAGCAGAGCATTAGCAATAAGGTGTTAATTGCCCCCTTGGATGGTGCAGTGAGCACATATGAGCCTTCAGATGACCCTTCAGACATTCCTTGCTCAGATAAAAAACAAAAGTAGCCTAGTCTCACAATACTGAGCCCATAGAGGCAACCATAGAGATACAACCAAATGTTTTTCCACCAAATCCCAGATAAAAAAGCCATATTTGCATAAAAGTCAGTCCTTTAAACCCTACACCAAACTCAGCCAGTGTGTTGTCACACAATTGACAAACTGTGAGAACAGAACCTCCCCTATTCCCTGATGCATCCTATAGTAATTTCCTTCTATTCCCTTTCCAACTTTCCCAATGCAATTACAGAGCAACACGAGATCAATTCAGCTGTAGAATGGAGTTTATGTTTCCAGTGTCTCGGGCCCCTCAGTATCTGAAGATACACGTTCCAATATGTTCCTTTCTGCCTGAAGATAATTCAATCATCCTCACTTTCAGTTACTCTCAGGGCAAAGGAGCGCACGCCGTCAGGTCCCCTCTGACTCCGGTAACTCGATAGAAATGTGATTGTGTTTTTTTTGATGCGGCACAGACTGTGAACGGTGAGTACACACACACACATATAAACTCAGTTTCACTGACAAAGAGATTACAATTATTTTATTTGATCTATTGGTCCTTTGTCCCATGGGATGGGTTCAGAGATGGGATCTGAATCTCCAAGGCCATGCGCCTACTGTTACCACCAGCTTCCTCAGAGGAATAACCAATAAGTTATGACCTTTTCCACCACTGGCCCCACTGCTTCCCTTCTCATAAAATTCAGCCCTTTATCTCTTTGTTTGTCTCACCCTTCATGGCCTCTAAGTGCAAATTAAGTATCATCAATATGTCAACCCTAAAACACAGAGTGCATCACCAAGAGCCGTTTCACTAATGCTTAACATTAAATATGGGGAGGTGGTTAGCTGCAGGCAAAACGGCAGAGGAAATGATATACATTTAGACGGAGGTTTGGCATTTGTTTTCACCAGCAGCTGCTCCCTGTGTGACAGGCTGCATTTAAGGCCAGAGATCTGGCCAAACAATAGAAGAATATATATCCTCACTTTCCATGTGAACCGGGACGAGTGGTCAGGAAGGCGCAAAAAGAGCACGGCACCACAGAACCCGATGTGGTGGATTCCTTTCCTCTCTGAGAGGAAGCCGTGGCCTATCGTCCGATACTGAGACGGGCCTTGACAGCTTTTGGTCTTGGAAGCAAACCAGAGGTCTCCCGCTTTGTTTGCCGAGGGGTCGGAGCTGCAGACATGCAGTGTTAAAATGAAATCTAAACGGGGGTGTTTTAGTGCAAAGTGTTTTTCCAGTGAGCCCTGCAGGCCATTGTTCAAACTGTCAATAGTTGAACCCATATTCCACATTTCTCCTCCTCCTACTCTTTTCCTCTTTCTCTCTAACTTTGCTCACTTCGTTTGTGAGCATGTTTGGGCGTAGTCATTTATCAGGCAGACAGACAGTAGGTTGAACACTGCGGGATGTGGGATCTGTGGAGCATACTGGTGATAGATTAAGAGCCAGATATCTGTCTCTGTTTCAAGGAGAGAACAGTCAAATAATTAAGATGAGCAAAATTACCAAACTAAGAGTGTGGTAAACCATGCTATTGTTTTTAATCCAGTCCTGTAGCGATGGTAGTGCTACTACTACTACTCTTTTTTCTTTAATTGTCTTTAAAGTCTTGTGCAACACCATGAATGTCAGTGAGGAGAGATCGTCCAACAGCGTGTGACGTTATCATCATTTGAATAGCTCATCACATCTCGACGCTCGTTATCACTCTTATTGTTCCACCTTCAAATGAGGCGATTCAGAAACACTTTTCCATTAGACGTGGTTGGTCGAAACTTACTAACTGGTTTGCTTCAAGCAAATACCTGTACTTAAAAATCTGAGGTCTGGCATGTATCCTGAAGTTCAGAAAATACGATTTTATTTGACCATTTAAAGGGATAATTAGTTACTGTTCTGAAGTGGCTGTATGAGGAATGCTTATATCCATAGTCAGTGTATTACCTATAGCTGGTGGTCTGCATGCCCAAAGTTTGGAGAAACAGACAGTTATTCCAGCATTGGAGCAGAGTAATGTAGTAGGGGGACGCAGCAGAACTTATTTTACACACCTACAAAATTACATTTCAGTTTAAGTGTACAATGTATTTAGAACATTTTCCGATGGGAAACTGAAAGTTAAATGAAAGTGAAACTTATTTATTTTTAACTATTTTTGTAAATGGATTCTTGTGGCTGAGGAGCAAAGATAAGTACAGCTCAGTTCCCCATTGGAAAATACTGTATGTAGCATACACTTCAAGGTGGGCCTTTTGTTTGTTCTGCTGCCTCGCTCCACAGCAGTACATTGCCCCCTTATAAATAAATACCTCACACAACCCCACTTGAAATAATCCAAACAAGCGCATAAAATGAAGTATTGAACAATCCACTTGGTGTGTAAGATACCTTTCACTCTGGACCCAAGTCGTCGACCTACAGACCAATATCTTGGTGGCATGGCAAAACATTTTTTAAATAAAAATAACAATACTTTTCCATGCTTTTGAATTGATGTATCAGAGCATTTACATTGCAAAGGGACTTGCTTGTGCATACTGACCTTTCAGTATGCACAAGCATGACTACTTTGATACTGTAACTTATTTTGCACAGTGCATTTCATTGTACCATTCTTTTCCTCCATTCTCCAAAGTGACTCACATTCACAAAGAACTTGGGCAGAATAGTTTTACTGAGAAACACAGTTGACATATCAAGTAATATTATAGAGCCCAATTCTTTCTTCCTTCCTAATTTTATTTAGTGAGGACGATGTATCAGATAATGTTTGTGCAAAGATTGTATTCCATGCATCAAATAACACGATCCAAAGCATATTTGTGGTCGATCACAGTTGGTGTGAGGTACATGTATTATTCCCTTTGAATCTCATTGATTGGATCCCTCTGCTTGCTGAATTGTCCTGGAAGGCAGACACAACCTGCGCTGACCTCTCTTTGCAGGTATCTCTCACCTGACCCTGTACTGCGGCTTTCGATTTCTATTCAATCTTGTCCCTGCTGTTTGAGAAGTACAGAGATGGAGAACAGTGTGGACTCCTGGCAGCAGAGCCAGGCACATTCTAATGAGACCCCATCTCACATTTCCCTCAGTTTCACCCTAACACAAGGCGGACTAAAAAATCTATCGCATTGGGCGAGTCTACATGCATTTCATCCTGCTGGCGCGGCAATAAAGAGAAGGTGGGTCACCAACACCTGCACATGCATACAATACCCGTCTTTATCTTCTAAGTCAGATATTCTGGTCTGCTACGATCAACTGTAATCTGTCTGAGCTGAATGTAATAAACCATTCAATGGCATCTGTATCGAGTGCCTTACTTTCATTTCACCATGGCTGCTGGAGTCTTTTCTTGGATGACAACAGGTTCTGTGAGTGGCAGCTGTGAGAAACTTGTGGCTATCAGAAAAACCCTGTTAAAATGTATGGGGCTACAGCTCCTCTCAGTGGAGGGGTAGGTTTGTTTTCTGGGGGGCTTATGGAGCAAATCCTGCAGGTCAGTACCCACCCTGTAAAGCTCAGTATCAGACCCCAGTATCCACAAAATCTGAATTATGTACGGACTTGACTTGACCCTTTATTCACACAACCAAAACTATTTATTAATTATTGACTGCAAAAAATTCTGTAATATCCAAGTGGCCTGCATGTTTACATCTGCAAAGGTGGACAATTTGTACTCAATAAAAAATTAACTTGTATGTGCAGCATTTTCAACCTGGGCATATTCAAATAATCTTACACACTAGTGGGATTTCATGGTAATTAAAATGAATTGCACTGGGGAGCTGTTGAAAAGTTTGAAAATATGGAAATTATTTATTTATAATATTGATATTTCAGAAAATTTTAAGGGAATAATTAGGCATAGTTTCCCATGGTTTTTTTGTGTCCATGTGACTAATGGAGACAACACTTTTTAAAATTGTTCCAGCATTGAGCGATGACACTGCAGCTTCTTAACAAGCTGAAATGGAATCCCTCCTGGCAAAAAACCTTCTAGATAACACTAAGCTACGCTTTCTGTATTCCGACACAACAGGTTCTGACAACTCCGACACACCTCTCAAACCTTTGTAGCGTCACGTGTCACAATGTCAGTAAAAAATCAATCAACTTGGTTTCACACATGACTTGAACGCCAATCCCTTGAGTAACATCCACCTACTCTCCCTCCAGCAGTTAGAGGACTTATCTTTATACTATGTCAGGCGCTCTGAGCGTCTAATAGTGATGTATATGGGTTTACATTGGAGTTAGTTGAAAGCCTGTAGCGTCTCATACAGACGCTAAAGGTTTCCTTGTGCATTGGTTTCAAGACGCCACGGAATGTTCACTAGCTTGCAACTGGCTTACTATGTGGTGATTTGTGACCACGTATTAAAATCCACTATCATATATGTAAATATAATTTTAGATAATCAGCTTGTTACACAACAATAAGCCCAGGTCATGGGTCAGAGTGTGACATAACTGTATTAACACACATTTTGAGTGGCCCTTCACACATATTCTGTATATCATATTGTTATGAACAAAATTGACCAGTCAGCATTACTGCTATAACAGTAACCTGACCAGCTGATGCTCTGTGAGAGAGAGCCAGGTAAGTGTTGAATGAGGACATCTGGGCATCATACGACAATTAAATGCAACCAAAGGACATGAAGAGGGCAGGGTGAGACAATACAGAGACCACTTGAAAGGTTGGGGGAGGTTGGAGGTAGGAAAGACTGCAATAAAAAGTAAGTGGGGTATAAGTGGTCCTCTAAGGAGACAGAGAAATACAGACTGTGAAACTGAACCAGAGACAGGCCGATTGAGCAGTTGGTTCAACTGTGAGGACCCAGGAGACACAATCATGAAGCATAAGTAGACCCGCTATAGAGAGAGAGGGAGAAAAGCATAGATAGATGGAAGAGCATCAAGAGGCAACACGAGAGAGAAAGAAAGACCAGAGGGAAAGTTGTGCAGTGACACTGAAGAGAATAGGGACTTCCACACTGGAGAGTCTTGTAACTTTGCGACAGCCACGGTCCACCGAGCAGAGCGGCCATGTTTTCCCTCTAATACGCCTGTTGGAGCAACCAAAAAAACAAACAAATACATGAATTCTGACTATTTACAGCTTTTTTTGTCTGTCTCAACCCTTAAGGAAGTTGAAAAATGTCCTTTTTCACTGTCACACATATTGCACCTGTCAAGTGTAATGTGAGCTGAGTGGTTAATTACAAGGATATGAGGAGCAGAGTAGGTTATAAAACAACCTGTTATAGTTGCCTGTGTGTCTCTACAGACAGCTTGTGGATGTCAGCTGTGTTCATATGTGGCTCTGGAAAGCTTGCCAGTCTTAGGTCTGTCTCTGTGGCAATGTCTCAGCACTGTATGGATATGGTTGTCAGGCTCGCTATGTTAGGTTCCAAATTGAGTTCCTATACTAAAGCTGCTTTATGGGCAGGAACGCACTGAGCGAGGATGAGAGTTCTTCTGTGTAAAATCAATGGAGAGTGACCTCTCTGTGCCAGTTCTATTGCACTACATGCGAGCAAAAGGAGTTAACAAATGCACTTGTTGTGGTGTCTCTGAAAGCAACAGCCTTGAAAAAACTGAAGGCTGGGGATTCTCTTCAGAGTCATGGTGGCCTGGTGATGTGTTAATGTTAAAGCAGGGATTAGAAAAGACTGGTGGGGACCCACAGGTGGGTCGCAGAAGATTTTATCAGGATTGCCAAATAAATATAATAATTAACATTTATTTTTATTTAACAGTTATATCTGCAGTACACCTTTGAGCCACAGAAGGGAGCCTGAATGTTCGTATTGTTCTGATAGACTATTTATAACAGTGAATCTAATATGAAAGCCTAGCGTTTAACTGATGAGCGGAAATGAAAAGACTGAGGTGTCACAAGCTCAACCTAAATGTATTTATTTGATCTAATTTGTAAAGTATTTAACATGTGCATACGTTTTAAGTAACACATGCATAAAATGAAGTTGGTTTTTTTTTAAATGGCTGGTTTACCTATTAAAGATATCAAATAATGAGATTTGGAAATGGCAGTACAAATGGTCAGGAAAGTTAATTTCACACAAATTGAGGCCATTGTCAATTTTGGGCCATTTTTGCCAAAAAGTCGCTTTAATTTCCACATGATTCAAGAGAGAAAATTTAAAATTCAGACAGAATGGTTATAATAACTTGGATTATACAATTTGACTTTATTTTGAAAGTCAAAGCAGCATGTTAGCAACAACTTCAGTCCTCTGCCTGTGTCAACATATTTAGGAACAGTATGGAGTGTAGGTCACCTGTATTTTGTCAGCCCTTAGAGCACAACACACTCTCACCATGTGCATAAAACTGAAGGAAATGGACTTGAAGGTTAAAAATATGATTGGGGTTGCGTTTACTGACACTGCTTTTTCTGCTGGTAAGAAAGATGCTTCAGGTCACGCGATTGAAATGCGAGTTGTCACCAGCTGGTATCGACATTCAGTTACATATGTAACTACAGTTCTATGAATTCTAGCTCACCCTCAGAGAGTGCTGCGGAAGTTCAAATGCTTTTTCTGATTAAAGAGGAATTGTTCAAGCTAAAATGGTTTGTTTATTCAGTTCATTATAACAGAGGTGAACTGTATCCATAGTGACAAGCCTCAAATAAACAAGCAAAGTGTATGAGGTTCAAACATCATTCTCAAACTTGAAAAAAGCAGTTGACAAAACTTTGAGGTCTATTTAGTAACCGGTCTGGGTCTTAAATCAAATCACATGATCTTCATCCGCTTAACCCTACAGTGGGTTTGTGTTGGACATTGGCAAAAATAGATCTTGTAATTACCTAAACCACTGTGTGCAGCTCAAAATCACTGAACAGCAAATGAAAGATAAATGTTGACTTTACCAATCATTTGATTTACTGTGCGATTCAACATTGAAAAGAAGCACTTTGGCCAGAGTTCCATCGCCACTTAACAGGTAAGTTCACAATGGGACAGCACACCTATGAAGGATGAAAGATGATATGGGATCTGCAGGAGGGGGGTTCTTGAACAAGATTCAAAAGAAAGTGAAAGGTAAGGAGATTATACAGTATACACGAAGGAGTCATTACTATCTTTAGACAATGTTGTAGACGAGTTGCATATTCCAATCTAAAAGCAATAAATCTTACACTCCTTGCTCAATATTCTTTTCTGTCATATCTTTAAAAGCAGCAGATCCATTGTCTCTGTTGTGATGGAGAAAACAGTCAGAATGCACACATAATTTAAGTGCCTAAATTTAAATCCAAGAATTCAAGTTGTAATGACTTTTACAAATTTCCACTCAAAGGCAAATGCATCTTCTGTAGCTCATTTCTAATCTTTGTTATTTGAAATCCAATTTGAGGCACAGGTTTGTTGTGATGTCGTTGCCTCAAAGAGACGCGTTTGCTCAGGAGTTGACAACAAAGCCTTCATCATGTAGCTCGATCAAATCACAGCACTAGGAATATAATCACACAGAGAAAGAAAAGATGACATGTTTTATATTTAGCTCGGGGCAGACTGTCTATAGCGTAGTGCTTGAACACAGGCAGTGGATAGATACAGTATGTAGGGGAAACAGCAGCTAAAGACACAATGTAGTTTTTCATTTGCATTCCTGCTGAAATTAAAACAACTCATTACTGGAAAGGTAATTAATTGTTTTGCACTGAAGATGTATAAAGCATATTGTTAAACTGGAACAGCAGGCTTTTTTAAATGAGAGAAGACTGTACAATAAGTCTAACACAAAGCTACTATCTCTATTTGTTTACACACAAAAAATGGAATAATATCTTTATTTGGATTTATGCCTCTACCTTTTGGAGATTGTGCATATAATGGGAAGAAATTAATGTTTAGGTTTTGTCATAGATGAAAGTTGGATGAGCAGTGAGTGGAGTTTCAGATGAAAATAAAGTTTGCCATTTCACCAGCATTTGCATACGGCCCTTAACTTCAGCTCATTACTTCTACTGTCAAGTTGCACAAATCAAAAGGCTTCAAGATCAGATCATAAGGAATAAACAAAATGTGCATTATAAGTAAAGTTTGATCATGCCCAGCAAACCTGCTCATTGATTATTTTACTCACAAATGATTGAGTTTTAACTAACCCTGTTTGCTACAAAATTAGTTTCCCGTACAACTCATTTTTGATGAAAAACAATCATGGTTTGGATTACAATAACAATAAACAAAACAAAAAATGCAAAAAAATATAAATTGTTTTTGCACAGGACACAAACAGCAGTATTCAGGTGAAAACCTGTCCTCCTACGCAAACATCTTTTGAAAGCTATTTTTGATTTGTGATATATCAAAAGCTAAAGTTATCCATAATCCAGTTTTGTTGTATGGCAAATCATTTTAAGGAGACAGGGCTGGGATTGGCATGACAAATTTCTGAATATTGAATTTAAACTACTGTATTTGTGCATTTGGTCAATATCAATGTTTTCCCAGGACTTGTGTTCTGAAAATTATTTTCAGAGCCGGAGAATCAATGCTGAATCCTTCTGTGCTTCAAGAATGAAAATTATACAGTAAAGCTCAATTTTGACCTCTTCGCAGCCACTCTGCTCTTGAAGGATTGCCCGCTGTAAGAAAAACAAAGACAGACGTGGTCGAGGGAAATTTCAGCTTATGTCAGCCACCTCAGAAAAGGATGCTAAACAATCATCATGACCAGCCACAGATAACGCTTGGACCTTTGCTCTTGGAGTTGCAGAAGAAGATTTTCTGAATAATGTTTTCAGAAGTTGCCATTTCTTAAAATTGTGTGGACATATGAACAGAGCCCACCCATGGCATAAGCAGTATGGAAGAATGTTTGGGGCTGTAACCATTCACAGGGGCATCCCCAACTTTTACAATTTTATACTAATACTGTTATAATACTAACATCAGTTGCATCAAATAAACTGTATCATGTCAAAAAGACCTTTTCCCTCTGGGCCCATTCAGGGAAGAAAAAGAAGAAGAGAAGGAAAAAAGGGGAAAGACGGAGGTAATGCAATGAAGGAACAGTTTATCTATTGCATAGAATTTGCTGTTCCGATGCAACATTTGGTTAGAAAGGAGCAAGGAGTCTCTTCAGTGAATGATGTCTAAAATGATGTTCGTTTATTTTCTGTAAATTTACAAAAATGTTTATCCAGAATCCTAAACAGTAAATCCACGTAATGGAAATGGAAATGTGATGTCTAAATTGCATTAGTCCAATGCAATACACAAATGCATGAGCAGTACTTCAACACAGACACAACACATATGAATGCATATTAAGCCAAATCCAAGTATTCTACCTCTATCGGTGATTTGGGGGGCACAATTATGCCTAATGTGGCTGCAGCAGTAAAAAGCCAGTCCGTCCATTATTGTCTTAGGGAGCCATATATTACATTAGCAGGTTGCATGTCACCAGATGAAAGCAATCATTGATTCAAACCCAACGCTGTCATATTGTTCTTTTATAGAAAAACTGTTGCTTTCTACATTTTTTTTAACAATTTTATATGCTGTAAACAGCTCAACAAGAAGCCAGAAGTCAGTGTTTCTAATTTGATAAAGAAAGCTTTCACCCTTGCTTGTGGCAGGGCTCGCAGAATGTCAAAATGGGTTGGTTGGTCTGACCGCCACTTTGGTCCAGACTGAAATATCTCAACAAGTACTGAATGGATTGCCATACAAGTTTAGAAAATAAACCCTAACATATGCTGACATTTGTCAATTAGCACAAAACCCAGCTGAGGCTGATGGGAATGCCGTTTGTCCAATATTTGGTTTATGACCAAATACCTAAACTAAGTGCTATTTTGACTAGATTATAGTGTTAGTTGAAAAGTCAGGGGATCAAATGAATTACAATTCAACCTCGTGGGACAATGAACCCAAATTTCACAGCATCCATCCAATAGTTATGAAGATATTTCAATTAAGAAAAGTCAACCTCTAGGAGGCACTAGAAGAAAAGTGAGAGGATTACCAAAGTCAACGGGCTACATTATTTGACTAACATAGTCAGAAAATGTTAGATTTCTCTAACACATGTTGTGCCAATCCATCCAGTAGATGTTCATGTACAGCAACGAGAACTTTGACCTGCTGATGGCTAGAGGAAAAGTCAGGGGATAGCCAAGGCCATTAGAATTCACAGTCTGACAATGTATCCTCTAGGGACCTTGAATATATCTTTTAAATGTAATTGCATCCATACCACTTATTGTTGCAGAGATACTTCCATCTGAACCACCAATGTTAACCTCCCGATGGTGCTAGAGGAAAAGTCAAGTTATCACTCAAGTGAGTAGGATTCATCCTCTCAGGATCATGAATGTCTAGTAACCCATCCAATACTTGTTAAGATATTCCAGTCAGGACCAAAGTGGATGATTGATCAACACTGTTCATCCATAGCGTTTCTAAAAATGACAGCCATATAAAGTATCAAAAATGTGGTTTGACATGATAAAAATAAAATTTTGAATTTAGCTCATATCAATAGCACAGCCTCACAGAGCAGCTGGCTGTCTGCATCCATTTTGTTCACACTATAAATTCCTCCCACGTATGCTGGTTTACCACTGGCTTCAGACTGTTCTTGGACATTTGTTAGAATATTTGGAATTCTAAAATGCCACGGATGTATATGTAAGTGACATATTTACAGAACAGTGGATTTTGTTCCCAAAACAGGATACATTGTGTGGCTAATGCAACACTGTTTTGTATAGTTTCAGACAGATGATAGAGAAATGGGACAGACAAATGATGTGAAATATCTTGGGGATGATGTGTGGAGAGCAGGGAGTTGTCTAATCCTTGATTTTTAAAGAGAAAGAGTATTTGTGGTCTTCAATTTAATTTCCTAGAAACATCTAGGCCATTTGTCATATATTTGTTTATATATGCTCCCTTTGGCCAGAACAGGCTTTTCTGAGATTAAACAGACTTTATTTGCCATTTGACAAGGGAAACTAATATCTTTTTTACATTGGAGCTTTTAAGCAATCCCACCAAAAGTTTTACAGTGTCAGACTCTGCAGCCATGTCTAATGGGCTTGGAACGCAGTATATACGCCTGCTACTTTTTTTACACACGCTAGTCAAAGTGCTCTCAGCAAGATGAGCTTACATGACTAATATTTCATGTGCATGTTAAAGGAGAACATGGCTCCAGACGCTGGCAGCCATAACATGAGGTCAACTGCCAAAAAGGAAAGAAGTTTAGGGAATTATGGAAAGGGAGAAATATCTGTAGTACCATTTTAGCAGTAGCTGATGATCAATTGTGGAGGGGAACATTTTCAAATCCTATTCTCGTGTTTGGTTATTTTGGCCCATCGATGTTCCCCCACTTAATAGTCTATGTTTTCATTCCTTTCTCTCTGGATCTGAGCTGTGAGGTGATACTTATCGATTGATGGTTGTAGCTCCACAGCTGAGTTGTTTGGGTTGTTATTGTGCAGTGATCAGGGCTGAAGACAGAGCTGAGATTACATGGGTAATGGATGGTACAGGGAAGAAGGTCTGGTGTCTTGCATTATTGTGTTGCATCGTTCCCCTTTGTGCACTCAAGTCACCAATTTGAAATGATTCAATAGAAAAATGACTGAGATGCTTCCCATATGAGGAGAACAGCTTTCTGGAATCAAAGGTTTCCATTTGTCCCCTTTACTATTTATATTTATATTGAAATCATTATAATATATTAATTTACAATTCTCAAAAAATCAATTTAGGTATGCAATTCAATGAGATTAAGCACCCTAAAGTAAAAAAATTAGATGGCAAGTAGGTATTGAGATCTGTAACCTTTAGCAGGAGTTTAGCTGTATAACATAAATAACATTCATAATTAATCTGGACACTATACACAGATTAGGAGAAGGCCTTTAAGTGTAAGTAAGGCATCAAAAAGCATCAACATAGAGAAAGAAATCCTGGGGGAAGACCCCCCCCAGGGCACCCTACCAAGGTCACAGAGCCCCCCCACATAAAAAAAACAAACTAACCCAATTTAACTTAACTTATGTAGGTGCTGTGTTTTTGTAGGGCAGCATTAATGTTTGAACATTGGAAAAGTATTTCTTTTTCCAAGGACAAAATAGACGGGCAAGCTATTGTCCCCAATTAAATTAAAACAAGCCTGCTGCACACATTTACAGCCATACTGCTATTTGCAGTGTAGTTTAAAAAACATATTTTCTGCTGTCAGAGGTGGGATGAGAGGCTAATGTTGTATGTTGTCGGACGCGCGGGCAATGAGCACAGACAAGGCCGCTCGGCTTGCGACAATAGCCAATCACTGTCAGCTGCCATGCCAGATATTCATGAGTCAGCGGGGGCCTCCAAGGACGCAAGGCCCTCTGTTGAAAACACAGCCTATCATCACCCCTCCCTCTGATCACACACACTTTTTCTCTTCTGTTCCCCAGAGCTGGAGAATCTGCTTTTTTCTTCTGCAAGCAAGAAAGAAAGAAAGATGGAGGGAGAGCTACAGAGCTGGAAGACAAAAAAACAAGCCAGCAGCCCTTTATCACCCCGCCCCTCACAGCTGCAGCATGCGACTGAAGGTTCACAGAAAGAGACAGAAGAAAGAAGGTCAAGTGTGATTCCATGATCAAAAGCAACACTTGCAATCTTTGGGAGAAAGTTTGTTGATTTACCCTCTGTGAGTGTGTGTGTGTGTCTGTGTGTCAGAGAGAATATCCAGCCATTGAATCAAGGTCTATTGTCTAAGAGAGCCTCCACCCTTTCTACAATCCACACCAATCAGCACAGTACACTCTGCAGCGGTGTGATGGAATGGTAGTGAGGCTTGTCTTTGTTCTAGTTTCCTAACATGGGCATTTTGTTTTCCAGTTTTCTCCTTTTCTTCTGTGCTCTCTATTTTAAGCGTTTGTGAAGCAGGTAAAGGCAATTTGTCTAACTTGGAGCGCTGATATAGAGAGAGAGAGAAAGAGAGAGAGAGAGAGAGAATCGATCTCCGACTGAATGTAATAAAAAAAGAGTTGAACAGAGGGGAACTAAAGGGCCTGATGGAGGGATGGAGGAAAATGTGGTTTAATGAAACACAGTGATTACTGAATTACATTTGATAAGTGGCTTGAACATATTCAAGAGAACATAAAAGCATACAAACAAATAAAAAAAATGTTCGTCCTTTGACAGACTGAATGAGTTACTCATCAAAGTTACGGCTCTCAAATACTAATTCATTTAAATTTAGCGTGATAAAAAAGGCTTCCATTGGTTGAATTCATCTATTCTGCTCTCTTTGCAGCAGGAAATGCTTGCAGTGATGCAACATATTACATATGCATGCATGCCTTTGAGGTCTTTTTGTTGCATGCATGTTCAGTGTGTTCTGTATGTGCATGCATGTGTGTATTTGCTGCAGAGACAGGTCTAGCCCGGCCAAGAAAAGGATTTATAAAACTTGACAATTGCAGGCTTAGAGAAGTTGCCTTATTGATTTTCACTATCCGGTTTCATCGCTGTCACATGAAATCAACACTAATGGCATCAGGGCTCATCAGCATTGGCTAGGAAGCTCTGGAGAAGGAAGAACTGCAGCAACAAGAGCCAGACCACTCAGTGTGTGCGTGTGTGTGTGTGTGTGTGTGTGTGTGTGTGTGTGTGTGTGTGTGTGTGTGTGTGTGTGTGTGTGTGTGTGTGTGTGTGTGTGTGTGTGTGTGTACGTAGTGGGCAATGCTCAGCTTAAAGGACAAAGAAACGACCCATACACACCAGTTGGATAATGACGGTAAATTTAAAACAAAGCTATTACAAGCTTTTCAAAATACATTTTGTGTTATGTTCACACTTCAAGGCTTCATGCTCATTTAAATAACAGTATGTGTTTTAGCACTCATAAGACGTAACCCACTGCTGAGGCCAATATGCCCTTTATTTGTGTATTTCACTTGTTTTTAGCATGTGTTGTCATTGGTATGTGCCTTTGAATAGTTGCTTGATTTGCTTTCTTGCAGATAATTAGATGAGAGGATTGATACCACTCTCATGTCTGTATGCTTAATATGGAACTACCACCAGCAGCTGGTTCGCTCAGGTTAATATACTGACTGGAAAAAAATTAATTAACATAATAAGAATAATAAAAACTAGTATTACCGCCACAAGGTTGTATGCTTCCGCCAACCAATCAAGTTACAGTTTACATCCTTGTCCGTCCAATTTGTCATCACTACATTGTTTCGTCCTTTTAGACGTCTGTATGTCATTGTCCTTTTTGGAATACAAATGAGTGACTTGTGGCCAAAAACATGTTTTGTGAAGTCACAGTGACCTTGACCACTGTAATCTAATCCTCTCCTTTCCCCCCATGCATACTGAGAGGCAAGATAAGGTCTTGCCTCTCAGTACCTTTCCACATCTTATTTTTACACATTCTTTGTATGGAATTAAAAAAAAAACAAGATAAAAAGTGTTAATAGGTAGGCGGTAGGCGGATTTTGTTTCATTTGGATAGGGTTAGGCTAGCTCCCACTGTTCCTAGTCTTTATGCTAAGCTAAGCTAACCAGCTGTGAGCAATAGCTTTTGAAGAACAGACATGAGTTTGGTATCAATCTTCTCATAAACTCTCACCAAGAAAGCATATGATATTTCAAAAATGTCTAACGTCAACGCGGCTAAATCAGTGTGTGGAAAGACATGAGCAAAGGAACAGCAAATTATCAACAGCAAATGGGAGCGAATAAAAAAGGCAAAGGTTTCCCGCTGACATACAGCATCAGAAAAACAAATCTGTCAGTAAGTACAGCCTTCCTCAAATACAGGTCAGGCTCTCTCACTTCATTTGATGTAAATAAAAGTCCTCTATTTGAGAATTTATGGTGTTAGCCAACTGATAAAACATGGATTTGTGTGAACCTGTAGGTGCACTGCAGACAGATATCGTATATCATCCTCAGTATGTGGTCCACATTTAACCCTTGGCATTAACCGAGATGTCCTGACGTTTAACTGTGGAAGTATTCATCAGACAGGAATGTCTTTGCTCCCTTCCTCTGCCTCTCCGGCCTTCCTACCACCTGTGTGTGAGACTTGTAAAAAACTTTACGAACGTATAAAAGGTCTGGCCTGTGTTTCATATGACACAGATAGCCCAGTTGAGGTGTGAGGGGTCAAGTTAATGTGCAGGGCAGTGTTATAGAGAGCCCAAGTGAAACCTGAGCTTCTGGGTTCTGTTCCTCAAGTAAGGAAACCTCATTGAAATTTGTATCTATGCTAATATTTAAAAAAATATATATATAGAGAGAGAGAGAAAGAGACTATCTCAAGAGTTTGCCATGTGGCTGGCTTCATATTAGATAAGGACAGTCGTACATTTTGTTGTTGTTGTTTTTTAAACTATGGTACTTAACTGTTAAATCGATTTTTCATCTTTCAGGGCCTTTAATGAACACCATAGCCACTCGTTTACTTTGTGCTTATTTCAAATTAGCAAATGTTAGCATGCTAACATATCAAACTGAAAGATGGTAAACATGCTATAGATACTTGTCATATCATCATTGTCATTGTAACATGCTAACAATGACAATGATGATATGACAAGTTAACTCCCAGCCCAGCCCCACAGTGTCCCCAGCTACAGACTCTTAGTCTTGTTTAATCAATAACTCATCTTCGAGAAATATTCATGTGTGGGAATTTGTCTCTGTGCCATCATGCTGATGCTAAAGATGTATTATGAGTCTTTATGATTTGCCCTTATCTCCTGCTATTAATTACTGCATACATCTGTTTATGAGTGCATGGATGCACCCAATGCGAGACTGAACATGTGTCGTTGTACTTTGTATCGGTATGTGCACTTGCATGAGTAAGTGTGTGTGTGTGAGTGTGTTTACAGTATGTGTGCAATAACCCAACTGGGGCCCAATAGTGTGATTCCTCTTTTAATTCATTTATTTCTCCATTTAAACACTCATGGATTCCCCAGATAGTGTCTTTAATGCAGTCTACAATACGCTGCATATTAAAGGCATACATCTACACACAACCTTAGAGAGGACAGCCCCATTTCATAATTACATTAAATGCTGCTTTAATCTCAGTTATAACTGCCTGCTTTTCTGTTCCCATAAGTCTACTCCTGGTTTAGTGGGCTAGAAACTAGCAAACAATGATCTCATCTCCAATCAACAAAACAACAGCGTCTGTTTCTTGAAGGTCAGTTAAACCGCCCTCTTTTCTTAAACACATCAGAAATCTATCCAAGGCTATTTGAGAGAGTGTTTTAAACAAACGTTAATCCAGTCATTAAGAAATTTGCATTTATTAGGACTACTTTCAGTTTGGGATTAATCCACATTTGGATTTATGGCACTGAATATTTGATGTGGACTGATTCAAGATAAACTACATTGTCTACATTCCTTGTTATACGGGAACCAGAGACTAACAATTTGTAATTTAGTTTAAAAGTTTTTGAGCATTTGCTAAACAACCGCAGGTCACAGCTTCTTAAACGTCAGGGTTTTCTGCTTTCCTCTTAATTATAATGTATGTGACTTTATTCTGATGGATTAATAAGAAATGGAGAGTCATTAGTTGATAAGTGGCTCACAGATGTTTGTAATTGTTTTTGGACAACAATGGAGCTCTATGTCACAGGGGAATAGAATAAATATCAAGCTCCAAATACACAGACAATACTTTTTTACTTTCTTTTTTTTATGTAAGGTGGCATTAGCATAGATTGGTGTGACAAATAGGGCTACCAGAAGGTCATGACCTGGCCAGAGAGCCACAGCCTTGTCTTCCTCCACCCCAGGCCGTCTGCGTTCCTGATTTTGAGGCGGGGAGACAGGCTTGAGCAGAGGGGCCAGGTGTTCCGAGTTAAGAGAGCGTCACCTCAATAACATCGGTGCAATCGGAATCTTACAGCGCTCCCACTGCAGGACGCCTCCTCAGTGGAGAGGTGTGAACAGCCAGTCACAAATAAGTTGGCCCGCATGCCTCATCCGTCATCCCTTTGTTTTGTTGCTTTCCTTTTTATTTCGCACTTTCTCTCCATCTTTCCAGCTCACACAATAATGCTGTATAGTTGCTGGACTAATGCCAAATGAAACAACACAAAGGTGGAGGAATTGATCTTTGTAGCATCTCCTTCCCTTCTAATTTCTACATGTTGAAATGGGTCTCGAGGTTGCAATTAGTAGTCTGATTAAAGAAGGAAATTACAGTTTTATCAATTGCCGTATAAAGATGGATCATGAACGCATCGATACCGGGAAAAAATGTCAGTCAGTGGCTTTTATATCGCTGCTGTCGAGCATAAAACACGGTTTTATATATTTTGTCATTTTAATTTATTTTCATAAATCAGTAGTCACCCTTTACTGTCTGTGGGTTTGACAAATATGTAACCAATGGAAAGTATTAAAAAGAGCTCGTAAACCTTGTGGCTCCATTGGATCATTAAACTGTCTGCAAATCGTCCTATTCTGAATGAAGTGACGCTCACAGCAGAGATGAAGGTAAGCAGTGACAAGGCGATTTCATCTGAGGCAGTGTTCCCCCAGTGTTGGATAATGAAGCCAAAATATTGTTACACCTTTCAACATCAGCCTGCCAGGGTGATTTAATTCAGCGAAAGAGAGGAGCGCTCGGTGTGGGAGGATCCTCTTGCTGGACCGCTCCCTCAGGGCTGAAGGTGGGCACAGCTCCTACAGTGAGCTTTACAGCACCCTTCGCTGGGTCGTGGACAGTGAGAGAGGGGCAGCTCAGATGTTTACATTGTGATTATAGATGGAGGTGTTGGCTGAGGAGACAAGCTTAGTTAGCCAGCCATGTGACCATTAGTTTTAATCAATGACGGACAAAAAACGTATCTCGACATTCGCTGGTCAATATCCATGTAACTTAATTTGAGCTTGATTCATTATATAGTGACACATTCAAGTATTTAACCATAAAGAACCTGGGTGTTCACTTGAACAATAAACTGGACTCAAGTATTTAACCATAAAGAACCTGACTAATCATACAAATGCACTTTATAAAAAGGGTCAGAGCAGACTGTATCTGCTGAGGAGACTGAGGTCCTTTGGAGTGCAGGGAGCACTCCTGAGGACCTTCTTTGACTCTGTGGTGGCATCAGCCATTTTTTATGCAGTGGTCTGCTGGAGCAGCAGCATCTCGACAGCCGACAAGAAGTGATATATATATAATATTTTTAGTTATTGTGGATTTTTTTTACTTTTTTTTAGTTATTATTCTTTCCTGTTTTATTACTTATTTACTTATTCATAATACTTTTTTTTTTTTTTTTTTTTTACTATGTCTCTTGTTTGCACTTTCTCTATGCTGCTGTAATCCTGCAAATTTCCCCGCTGCGGGACTAATAAAGGATTATCTTATCTTATGTTATTTTATCTTATAAAGACACAATACCAACCAGTGTTCGATTAGTAATTATTATTTTTATTTCCTGAAAAGAAAGGTTTTTTTGACTGGTAAGGTTTCCACTCGACAGCAAAGATATGAAAAACACAACCACCGTGTGTTTGTCACATAACCAATGTCCAGGGTCACGTAATCTTTGTGCCGCAAAGATGTGCAGGCTAACAACACCTGTACTTGTATCACAATGTGCTCACCATCGGAATGCACAAGGCCGTATCTATGTTAATGCATGCGTTGTGCGTTTGAGGTAATGCATGCTTTCTGTGTGCAGTTTATTTGTCTGTGTGTTGTGGGGGTGTATGGTTAACACTAGGTTGTCTGGGATGGTACCACAGTGCGTCTCAGAGGCAACTGAGTAAGGGATAAATAAACCATGTGGGGAACTGCACATTTTATCATTTCCCTCAGCCTTCCGTTTTCTGTTTTTGTGTTGTTTTTTTTCATGGAAGGCTAAGTGCACTCACTCATGGTCGATTTTCAAATCAATAAGCTGGATATCTCTGAGATGACACACCTACTTGCAGATCTCCCATGCAGGCAGAATTCGAGCAGTAATGCGTTTCGTATTCTGCACACACACACACACACACACACACACACACACACATTCACACATTCACACATAAACACAAACACACACATGCGCAGGCTTATGAGCAAAGAGAGGTACATATGCACATTCAAGGGTATATCGAGGCAAATGTTCAAATTGTGTCTGTTTCCTGCTTAGAAACAGATATCATGGCCCTTCATGGGTGACAGGGGGAGGAGGGGGAGTTCAGACTGGGAGACAGAGGGACTGCAGACTGAGTTATGTGTTGTTATTGTTGTGAATGATATCGGCTATACTCGGGGTCATAACTCACACATGGCAGGGAGAGATGGACTATGTGCCGCACATGAAACTCTAACCAAAGATGTAATCAGAAATGAGCTGGCATGAGGATTCAGCTCTCAAACATGTGAACGTTTGTGTTTGTTGGCAGGCTTTCCTTATTAAAGTAACCATTAGTAATATCGAGAGGGACAAAGAAAATACATTCATTTATATTTTGCCAAAATGGATAAATGAATGAATACGCAGGCAATTACTTTAAAATATTCAGCTTTCTATAAACGTTTCTGTGTTTATTTACCTCCCAAGATGTTTCCTTATTTATTTTCCAATATATTTATTTCCTTTTTCCTTGCTGTATTTATTCCCCTTTTTTTTTTTTTTACTTTTTCTCTTGTTTATGATAACAGGGAGGCTGGCAGTGAATAACAGGATGTTTCAAATAGCTCTCATGGCTGATCCAGGTCAAAGTGTATTACATTAGCCGGGTAACCAAGCTCAAATGGAGTGCAGGCAGCATAAGAGGCAAGTGTAACGTTTACTGTCTGTCCGCTGATGATCGAGCAGCAGCAGGTTGTAAAGATGCTGTAGTAAACACCTTTTCCATTTGGATTCAGCAAAAAGAAGTTGTGTCAAATGTTGTCTATGGTGCTGTACATGTTTATTTTTTTTTATTCAATGGAAGTGAATGGCAGCACTGATAAAATGATAAAAGAAAGATGAAACAAAGAGTCAGGGTCCCCTCAACTTATTTACATTTGTCACAAATAGCTGTCTCTGATGGGAAGAGCTGCCTACTACGTATATACCCTCAATGCAAATGTGTATATATATAATGTATAAATATATATATCACTGTAAAATAGTATTTTAGCATTGACATCATCACTATCATCATCTTCCTCAAAAACATTCACACTTTGTCCTCTTGCGGCGTCTCTTAGCTCGGTATGAGATAACACGTTGTGTTCGCCACATTTCCCACACATAGTGAGCTTTCCAGGATGGAAACATAAACCACAATATGGTACCGTATCCAATGTGTGTATACAAAATCAAAGTGTTCCAGCTGGTTACCGAGCCTGGATTCACTTTGTAATCCTTGGTCTTTACCTTCAGGCTGACTTCCATTATGTTTTCACACGTTAGCGCGTTCGTCCCTGCTTCCCTGCCTCTCTTTTTCACTCTCCGGACGAGTAGGAGGAGAAGGGAAAAGAGCCCGGGGCGGGCCACCTGTGCTGTGGTGTTGTTGATTGTCTAAAGCAGTAATCAGAGGAATTAACGTCTCTTTGTGTGCGTGTGTGTGTGTGTGTGTGTGTGTGTGTGTGTGTGTGTGTGTGTGTGTGTGTGTGTGTGTGTGTGTGTGTGAGAGAGAGAGAGAGAGTGTGAGTGTGTGTGTGTGTGTGTGAGAGAGAGAGTGTGTGAGAGAGAGACCCCAAAGACAGGAAATGATGTGTAAAAGAAAGAGTAGTTTATTCATTTTCATCATGTTTATCTTTCCTCGAAAATAATGCAAGTCAAATCCACTTGTGTATTCTTTCAATTCAGAATACCTTTGTGTTGATATATATATATATATATATATATATATATATATATATATATATATATATATTGTTCTACCCTGTGCAGCACCTAGTCAGACAGAGAGAGACAGAGAGCTGTGGCTGGTGAACACAAATATTTATGGTCATGAGTCTAGTCTCTTTCATGGCCGCCTGTAGTAAACCAAGATTATATTTAGTCACCAGCACACCACTTATATCACACCACCGACCACCGACAACCTTTACCCACAATACATTTGCCACGTCAGCTCAAACTCACGTCTGGACCTGAGACCTCTCCTCCTCCTCTCTCTGCCGATCCTAAATAAATAAGTGGAAATGTAAAGCAGACCTATTTGTCTGGGGGGGGTCTTAAGGACACCTACTCAAGTGGAGTGTTTGGGGGGGGGGTTGCACGTTCCATTGAGGTTTGTTTGGCTAACAGACGCCATCTCCCCTTTCAGATAAGAGAAGGAGCCAGGGGGTGGGTAGTTGGGGTAAGACAGGACGAAAAAGGGTAAAAAGGTGTAGAAGTATTTGAAGTTGGAATCAGAAACAGACAGCGTAGGTCTTACATTTGACAGAGTGCTTTAGAGTGGACCGTGAGCTTTGTCATTTGACGTTCCAGGCTGAAGGAGTGACAGAGAGGGACGTAGACAAGGTTTCCTCTCACACCAACGTACAGGTTTACCTTATGTGCTCTACAGAAGCATTGCAGCCGGTTCCATTAGCAGCCTCATCATGCATCATCATGGATCATTATAGAATTGGCTGCATGTCTTCCTTTCTTAATAAAACAGCTGTGTTGCGGGATAAGACAACGGAGGATACTTGTTAGACAATAAGGTTATTGATGACCCACTTTGTGTGCTATCATCTGTGCGTGCTGGTGTGTACATCAAATGAGCTTGGAGGAAAGACAGTTATGATGAGAGGAGCAGAGTGTGAAGTAGCTAATAAGCACAAGTTGGAGCAGTAGTGAAAGGAACCGTCCAATGGCTGAGTGACAGTACTCTGCTTATTCACATGTTGGCGTGTCTCAACAGCTATCAGCAATCTCATGTTATTTATTCCTATATATGTAATTTATTTAAGCATATTACACTGTGTAAGTTGTGATTGTATTGTTTTATTATTACACTTGGGCAATCCTCTATAGTAGGTCTATAATTTCCCAATAATATACAAACTGAAATGTACCCAAAGTGTTAATACTAACTTCAAGTTAAGTGCTTTCCTGTGTTATTTGTAGCCTATAGAATCATATATATGAGATATATATATATACTATATCCTGCAGCCTGGAATCAATGGCAGCCACCATACAGGCTGTGAGCTCTTCATTCCAGCTTTAGCAGCAGAGTCCCAGTCAGGATGATCTTACACATTGTGCAGCAGGATAAAGAGACACATTCTGAATATCCACTGTGAATAAAAGTCAATAGGAGATATTGGGTATAGGGAACTTCACCCCAGTAGATATAAGGTTTTTTGGGCGGAGAGACAGGCAATAGATGTTTTGTGTACCAAATAATCAACATGACAACATAACAGTATAGACAGTCAAAATAACAAATAGAATTAATTGAATATAAACATAAGTATATACATAATAGGCTCCACGTTGGTGTGGTGGCTAGCACTGTCGCCTGACAGCAAGAGGGGCTCGGGTTCAATTCCCGGGCCAGACAACCTTCTGTGTGGAGTTTGCAGGTTGTTTGTCTTCTGTGTGGAGTTTGCAGGTTGTTTGTCTATACATATATATATATATATATATATATATATATATATATATGTGTGTCAGCCCTGTGATAGTCTGGAGACCTGTCTCCCCTGCCCTCACCCAATGACAGCTGGGATTGGCTCCAGCCCCCCCACAACCCTTAACAGGATAAGCGTTTACAGAAAATGAATGAATGAATGAATATAAATATCTATGGATCAGGAGGATGTCATGCAGCTTCAAGGACTCTATGAGCCCCAGATATTCACTAATTCAGGTCATCTTCAAACATTAGAATCAACTTTAAGGAAATATAAGTTAGATGTGGTTCTATGTCATGCTGTTACCAACACACACAATCTATCTGGGTCTCTCTTTCAAGGTGGTTTTTCAAAGTTCAAAACAGTATTAATAAAGTAACTTTGAACTACATTTGAACCTGCACAATTTCTCCTCTGTGAAAGTCTTTAGCATCACACTTCTTTAGAAAACTAAAATATAACTGAAGAAGCACACAATGCTCTGTAGAAACTCTAAATAAATGAATGCAAGACAAAGTGATTATTTAATCTTCATTGCTCTTACTTGTGCTGTATTGTGTCCAAAGTTGAATTCACAAGTCAGGCTCAGATAAAGAACAGCACTTGAAGCAGGGAAGTATTCAATGTCTTACTCAAGGACACTCCAGCAGGGTGTTAAACATGGAGGTCTGACTGGAGCATGCTGTTGTCCTCACTGCACAGATTTTACACACAGAAATGGATGCTGCAGAGAGACAAGGACAATAGTGATACTGATCACGGGTACAGTGATCGACCACTAACATGGATCAGAAAGCGTGTGACAGAATAATTCCTATACAAAAGCTGTATAAATAATTTGCTTATACTTATGGAGTAGTGCACTTACAGGATTCATTTTGGGTCTTTACTTACATGACATCAAATATTTTAACATCTAATCAATTTTAGCGTTTTTACTGTACTCCCATGATACTTTCCCTCACGGTAACCCGTCTGCTCTCTGGCTGACCACCTGATGCTGGTGATCCCGCCCCTGAAGCCTCGGCCTGAACGGTCCCGTGGGACCGTGAAGGACGGGGTGTACCACCCCCACCCACCAGCCGGCGACGGAGAGCACCGGGTCCTTCCCCCAATCAGCGGGATGGGGAACACCTGGCGGCTGGGAGGAGGAAGGCCCGGAGCCACTATAAGAGAGGCAGAGACACGCATGGAGCGAGAAGGCAGAGACACGCATGGACTGCAGAGGCTAGAGGCTCACGGAGACCCAAGCATACCCTTGTCCTGTCTGATTACTAAAATAAACGCCGAAGTCGGCTTAAACAAACCATTGCCTCGTGTTTTCTCGGAATCCCGGCGCATTCTTCATTCCCGGATACCACATATGGTGGAGAAGGCGGGCATTTTGAGTGTTCCCACGACTACTACCCCACCATGCCGAACCCGGACGGAGCCGCGGCGTTGGCTGCCCAGCAACACCAGCGGGAGACCACCGAGAGCCTCGCCCTGCTCCGCGAAGCTGTTCTGCGGCTGACTCAGCACGCCATCCGCGCTGCGCCGACCGCCGCCCGACCAGCCGCCTCACGAAGATGGGACCGGAAGACGACGTGGAGGCGTACCTCGAGGTCTTCGAGCGGACCGCACAGAGGGAAGGCTGGCCAGAGGAGCAGTGGGCGCACATAGTGACGCCGTTCCTCACCGGACCCGCCCAGCAGGCGAGCCAGGACCTGCCGGCGGACGTCGCCCGCCAGTATCCGGCGCTCAAACAGGCCATACTGGCCTACTATGGCCACAACCTCGCGGCGCGCGCGCAACGCGCGCAGGATTGGCGGTTTGACGCGCAGGGAGCTGTGCGCACCCAGATCGCCCAGCACAGCCGGCTGGTGAAGCGGTGGCTGACAGCGGGAGAGGGCCCCAGCCCGATCGACCGGGTGATTATCGACCACACCCTGCGGCGACTCCCGCCGGACGCCCGCCGCGTGCTGGCCCACCATCATCCTGCCACCGTGGACGACCTGGTCCTCCAGCTGGAGAACTGGCAGGTGGCCCAGCTCCTGGACGCCAGACCCGCCCCAGCCCCACGGCGCGCCGAGACCCGCCAAGCCCCGAGGGGACCCCCATCGGCAACCCGGCTCCCGGCGTCACCCCACTGAGCGGAGTACCGGAGAACCGGGAGGTGCGGCGCTGCTTTGGGTGCGGCCAGCCCGGCCACATCGCTCGCTATTGCCCGAGGGGACGTGATGTGTCGATGCCGTCAGCGTACGCGGACCCGGGGCGGACCACACGTGCATGTTGGCGACCTGCTGGACGCAGGGAACGTCGGGTAGTCCGACCATCCCGGTGCGGGTGATGAACCAGGACACGCAGGCCCTCTTGGACACCGGCAGTGCGGTTACCCTCCTCCGCCCCGACCTGGCGGGCGGGAAGGCAGGGGACCCGATGGAGGTGGCCTGCGTCCACGGGGACACCCGGATATACCCCACGTGCCACGTGGTAGTCCGCACCACACACGGTGTATTCACGATCCGGGCGGGGATTGTCCCCCACCTACCGGTCCCCGTGTTAATCGGGAGGGACTGCCCGATTTTCCACCGGTTGTGGGACCCGACGCGGGAGCTACGGAGCTGGAGAGGCCCTCCCCGCAGAGGGACGCGGGGGTTCGGCAGGCCTACGGGGCCACCCGGCGTCCATCGTCCCCGGGAGAGCTGACGGCGGAGGACGAGGGATCTGAGGGGAACGGACCTTCCCCACCGGGGACCCCGGCGCGCACGGCGAGAGGACCCGTCCGGAGCGAGACACCGGAACCTACCCCCGACACCCCGGAGACCCTCACAGCCTCCGAGCAACCAGACCCACCGGAAGACCCGGAGAGCTCCCCCCTTACTGAGTTTTCGGACTTCTTACCAGAGGGAGGGGAAGGCTCGTCCCGACCCGGCCAGTTCGCCACCGCTCAGCTCCAGGATGAGGCCCTCAAGCACGCCTGGAGCCACGTCCTGGTTCATGACGGGCAGGCCCGAGACTCGGTGAGTCACACACCACACCCGCACTTCAGCACCAGGGGGGTCTGTTGTATCGAGTAGCCTCCGGGGAGGGGGAGTGAGGGAACAGCTAGTGGTGCCCCGTCCTACATCAGTAAAGTGCTTTTTATGGCCCACACCCACCTCCTGGGGGCCCACCTGGGCATGGACAAGACCCGGGAGCGGGTCCTAGCCAGGTTCTATTGGCCGGGGGTTAAGCGGGATGTTGAGCGCCACTGCCAGGGGTGCCCCGAGTGCCAGCGGGTAGCCCCCCGGGCCACCGCTAGACACCCCCTCATTCCCATGCCCATCATTGAGACCCCCTTCGAGCGTTTGGCCTTAGACATCGTGGGCCCCCTTCCCAAGACCAGCCGGGGCCACCGCTATATCCTGGTGCTAGTGGACTACGCCACCCGGTACCCCGAGGCCCTTCCCCTGCGCGCCGCCACCGCCAAGGCAGTCGCCCGTGAACTCATGCTCCTCTTCAGCCGGGTGGGGATAGCGAAGGAGGTGCTCACCGATCAGGGGTCGTGCTTCATGTCACGGGTGATGAAGGAGGTCCTCAGGCTCCTGCAGGTGAAGCAGCTCCGGACCTCGGTGTACCACCCCCAGACGGACGGCCTGGTCGAGCGTTTCAACAAAACCCTGAAGCAGATGCTCAAGAAGGCCATGCAAGCCGACGGGAAGAACTGGGACCAACTGCTACCCCACGTACTGTTCGCAGTACGGGAGGTCCCCAGGCGTCCACCGGGTTCTCCCCTTTGAGCTGCTGTACGGGCGGAGGCCCCGCGGGATCCTGGACATCGCCAAGGAGGCCTGGGAGAGCCAGCCGTCCCCCCACCGCACCACCGTGGACCACGTGGAGCAGGTGCGTGACCGCATGGCCCGGGTGTGGCCCATCGTCCGGGGGCACCTCCAGCAAGCGCAGCAGGCCCAGGCGAGGGTCTATAATCGAGGAGCCCAGCTGAGGACCTTTCAGCCAGGGGAACTGGTCCTGGTCCTGGTCCCCACGGCGGAGTGCCGGTTCCTGGCCAAGTGGCAGGGGCCCTACGAGGTGGTGGAACGCGTGGGCGAGGTGAACTACCGGGTCCGCCAGCCAGGGAGGCGGAAGCCGACGAACTATACCACATCAACCTCCTGAAGCAGTGGAGGGGGGAGCAGGCACCCGCCGACCCCGCTCCCTTGTCCCTGGCGGCCCGGCAGGAGATCCCGGAGGTCCCGGTGGGGGAGGACCTCAGCCCGGCCCAGAGGCACGACCTGGACGAGATCATCCTCCAGCATCGGGACGTGTTCTCCGACCTGCCGGGGAGGACGGCCGCCACCCACCACGACATCCGGACGGCGCCCGGCATAAGGGTAAGGGTTCCGCCCTATAGGATCCCAGAGGCCCGGAGGGAGGCCATACGGACCGAGGTGCGCCGAATGCTGCAGCTCGGCGTGATAGAGGAGTCACGCAGCGCCTGGTGCAGCCCGGTGGTCCTGGTGCCCAAGCCAGATGGTACATTTAGGTTCTGCAACGACTTCAGGCGGCTGAACGAGGCATCGGAGTTCGACGCCTACCCCATGCCCCGGGTCGACGAACTTATCGAGCGCCTGGGCCCGGCGCGGTACCTGTCGACCCTGGACCTGACCAAGGGGTACTGGCAGGTGCCGTTGACCCGTGCGGCCCGGGAAAAGACGGCGTTCTCCACCCCGGGGGACTGTACCAGTACACCGTCCTCCCTTTCGGGTACACGGCGCCCCGCCACATTCCAGCGGATGATGGACCAGCTCCTGAGGCCCCACCAGGATTACGCGGCGGCATACATCGATGACATTATCATTTACAGCCCCAGCTGGGATATCCACGTCCGCCAGCTAAGGGCCGTGCTGGGAGAGCTGCGGAAGGCGGGCCTCACCGCTAAACCGGCCAAATGTCGCCTCGGGAGAGAGGAGACGACGTACCTGGGGTACCGGGTCGGGAGAGGGACAGTGCGGCCGCAGGAAGGCAAGGTAGCCGCCATACGGGCCTGGCCGCAACCCAGGACTAAGAAGCAGGTGAAGGCGTTCTTGGGGCTGGTGGGCTACTATCAGCGCTTCATTCCCGGGTACGCCACGCTGGCCAGCCCCATGAACGACCTAACCCGTAAGGCCTTGCCAGACCGGGTCACCTGGTCAGAGGCGGCGGACCGGGCGTTCAAGACGCTCAGGGAGGCCCTATGCTCAGAACCGGTACTGATAACACCTGACTTTAAGCTCCCTGTGATTGTCCACACAGACGCCTCGGAGGTGGGACTCGGGGGTCTTGTCCCAGGTCCGGGCCGGAGAGGAGCACCCGATAACCTACGTCAGCCGGAAGCTCCTCCCCAATGAGCGCAACTACTCCACCGTGGAGAAGGAGGCCCTGGCCATTAAATGGTGCCTGGAGAAGTTGCGCTACTACCTCCTGGGGAGGGAGTTCACCTTAGTCACCGACCACGCCCCCCTGAAGTGGATGGCGGGGGCCAAAAATACAAACGCCCGGGTGACACGGTGGTTTCTGGCTCTCCAGGATTTTCGGTTCCGGGTGGACCACCGACCGGGCCGGGAGCATGCCAACGCCGACGCCCTGTCACGTCGGGATGCCTGTCTGGGTGGGTTCCCCAGAGACCAGGGGCTTGAGCAAACGAGGGGGAGTGTGGCATCCCGCCCCTGAAGCCTCGGCCTGAACGGTCCCGTGGGACCGTGAAGGACGGGGTGTACCACCCCCACCCACCAGCCGGCGACGGAGAGCACCGGGTCCTTCCCCCAATCAGCGGGATGGGGAACACCTGGCGGCTGGGAGGAGGAAGGCCCGGAGCCACTATAAGAGAGGCAGAGACACGCATGGAGCGAGGAGGCAGAGACACGCATGGACTGCAGAGGCTAGAGGCTCACGGAGACCCAAGCATACCCTTGTCCTGTCTGATTACTAAAATAAACGCCGAAGTCGGCTTAAACAAACCATTGCCTCGTGTTTTCTCGGAATCCCGGCGCATT